>NC_083433.1:32572966-32872966 GCF_020745735.1 Hemiscyllium ocellatum
GGGACTTGTATTTCAGTTGGCTCCAAGGATTAATTGCATGCATACAGACTGGGTCGATAGTGGCTGTTCTGAGGAGACTCGGGCCATCGCCGACGGTTGAAGAGGGGAATGCAAACCAGTAACATACCAAAGTCGTAATGGAGTGCGACTGCAAGGGGACTCAGTCTGCAGTCTATATCAGGGAAGGACGATATGCCAGCAGAGTTGGTGAGGCAGTATTAGTAGACGAGGAATCTTCATTCAGGACATTAGGCTGCTAATGGCTACTTTAGTCTAGTGGCAAGGAAAATTCCCAGTGTTGGGAAAACAAAGAGGGGTCCCAATTTCTAGCGATGGAACCATTTGATGAAAAGATTGACAGTTGGATGCTGTACCCTGAACATTTTAGTGTTTACGTAGTGGAGAACAAAGTGCTTTGCGACACTTTGGTTTAAGTCCTCAGACAAGAAACATTCAAATGGAAGCTACTTTTTGTAAGAAACCAAAGGCAGCTTTTGAAATTTCTCCTCGATAGAGTTGACCACCAAAGAAGTAACCCAGTTAAGTGACGATGCCTGAGTGCATCAATTTGCAGATACTCAGCCGAGTGTGTGCTGATTACATGTCAAGAGTGGCCACAAGCAGTTAATGTGTTGGAAACAAGAATCTCAGGGCTGAATGTGTGAACGGGTAGGCACTATTGCCAGAATTTTCCCCATTATAACTCAAGCCAGGAATGGGTCTCTCAAGGAGACAAATCAGAGGGCAATGCATAAGGCAAGTGCTGCCAGGTCGGGAGTGAGGAGGAATCAGTCGGGCCTACAGGAGTGATGAAAGGTCCACACTCAGTAGAGTTTTGCTTAAACATCCCGGGATTGTTCAAAATAATCATTTCTGAATTCTTAACAAAATATAAGAGAAGTAAGTTCAAATGACATTGAATACATGTGTAGTGTTGTCTCTGAATCCCGAACGGATTTATTGGGAACAGTTCATAGGAGTGCCATTGAAGCCTGCCAAATATCTTCACAAACATATCCAGAACAACTGGTGCTGCTAAAAGTCTATGTACTGTTCTAAATACAGCTTAGGGAACAGCATGCCTCTGTATGTCATGATATTTAGACACTCCTGGTAACACAAATTAAAGTTAATTTGGGGCATGGTTAATAGGGTTGGGTACGTTTTGGCGCTGCCCTTTTGACACCGATCATTTGGCCTCGCTGTTTTGGTTCTAAACTGTTTTCGCGCTCATTACGTTGGCGCTGAGCTGTTTTGGCGCCAATTCAGAATAAAAAAAAGTCTTGTTTGGTTTCAGAAGAGAGGATGACTAACAACCCGATGTAATTTTCTCAACTAGCAAGAGATGAAAGTCAAAGCTGTAATGACCCGCTCTAGATTCAAATCCCGTTTTGTAATCATTTTCTCATTGAACAATTGTTAATAGTCATCTACTGCCTTGATGATGCTTAATACAATTTTCTTTCTATTTTCTTGCAGAGCCCATACCAGAAATGGCTGAAAACATTCTAAGCAAGAGAGACAAACCAAAATTTCCACACGATGGTAACCTATATGTATTGGTGCCAAAACAGCTCAGCGCCAAAGTAATGAGCGCCAAAACAGTTTAGAGCCAAAACAGCGTGGCCAAATGATCGGCAACGATAGGGCGGCGCCAAATTGTCCCATTCTGTGGTTAATAGACCGGTCTCAAAACGAATTAGCAATAGCTCTTTAACAGGTATTAAGGTATCTTCAAAGGAACCCTGGGTCAAAAGAAAGGAATAGGAATCAAACTTCAGTTGAGGCAGGAGGCTTATTCAATGAATCTGAAGGCGTGTACAGTACTTTATGCAATCTACCCAAAGTGGAATGCAGAACTGGAATGACTGGTGAAGTTGCGAGCATTGGAACCAGGAACCACCAATAGTTGGGCCACACCAATCATTCCTTTCTTCAACACAGAAGGTTCAGTGAGGAGTTGTGGCATCTTTCTGTTCAGAGACAATTCAGGCCTGTGTGAGGATCAATAACCACTTCCACTCATTGAGGACCTCTTCAGTGGACTGTTTGAGGAAAAAACATGCACAAAAATGAAGTTGTCGTATTCCTGATCACAGCTGGGAGTCATGAAGTAGACTCAGCCACCGTTGATGACAGTGTCACCGTGGACAGTTCTGCTGCAAGCAACTTCCATTTGGCATTATGTCAGCACCATGTCTGTTTGAGAAGGTAATAGGAGAAATTGTGAGTGAATAGTAGAGTACCCAGGATTATATGGCTGCAAGTTTGGTTATTGGATTGCCTGAAAATAATCTAAAGGAGCTCACTGAGAGGGGATGCAGTGTTGCTTCATTTCGACCCAACGTTGCCACTGAATTTGACATGTGATGTGGCACTGTCCTGTCACACATCTTGCTCAATGGAGAGGAAAGGCGCATTGTATTCACATCTACATCACTGATGATGGAGAATAATTATGACCAAGTGGAAAAGGAAAGATTAGGCAGTGTAAACATGTGCAGTCATGTCTTTAATGGCAGGCTGCTGACAGCACAGGACACAACCCTTCATTTTTGGCCGATACATAGGAATACTGTTAATAGCAGCAGTACGCCTGCATGGATGGGCACTGGTTCTGTCAGCCTACTTCATGTGAGATCAGGAACCAAAAGTTAGAGAAGATTGGCAAGGCAGATGCTTTGTCAAGGTTACCACTGCCAGGAAACATTCTCATCTGCAACTTACAATTGTGCACTATTGCTCAGAAGACAAGGTACTGGTATTTGTGAGTCACGTGTAGTACGCGACTCAGAATGATCGGGTCTTGAAGTGGCAATGGACTTTTTCCTGGGAGGAAGGACTTGTCATAGAAACCACCCAGAATTAAACCCTTACTGTCCAGAAGGTGGGAATTGTCCATATCAGATAATGTATGGAATGAGAGTTGTTATCCCTTCCCAATTAAGAGGATTGATGCTGGAACAAGTGTACCCAAGGGCACCTCAGCGTGGTGGTATGAATTAAAGAAACGGCCAGGAGCTCCTTTTCCTGGCAGACAATGGAGTCCAAGACTTGAGGGAGAAATGGGGGTAATGTCAATTTTGCGCATTAGTAAGGAAGCTGCTGCCACAGTCATCGCTTCACCAATGGGAATGGTCGCAATCTGGGGTCCTTTCTGGGGAAGGTGGGACCTCTATAAAAAGGATGGTCTACACCTGAACCTGAGGGGCACCAGTATCCTTGGGGGGAGGTTTGCTAGTGCTCTTTGGGAGGGTTTAAACTAACTCCGCCGGGGCATGGGAACCAGGACTGTAGCTTTAGGGTACAGGACCTTGAGTGTAGGGAGGTTAGGAATAATGCAGCGATCTCTAAGGAGGGTGCCTGTAACAGAAAGGTGGATTGAAGTGTGTATACTTCAATGCCAGAAGTATAAGGAATAAGGTAGGTGAACTTGCAGCGTGGGTTGGTACCTGGGACTTCGATGTTGTGGCCATTACAGAGACGTGGGTAGAACAGGGACAAGAATGGCTGTTGCACGTTCCAGGGTTCAAATGTTTTAGTAGGATCAGACATGGGGGTAAAAAAGGGGAGGCGTGGCATTACTTGTCAAAGACAGTATCACAGCAGTGGAATGGACGATGGAAGAGGACTTGCCATCTGAGGTAGTTTGCTGAGGTTAGAAATAGGAAAGGTGAGGTCACCCTGTTAGGTGTTTTCTACAGGCCTCCTAATCGTCCTAGAGAAGTAGAGGATAATATTGCGAGGATGATTCAGGAAAAGAGTGAAGGTAGCAGGGTGGTTGTTATGGGGGACTTTAACTTCCCAGATATTGACTGGGAGAGCTATAGCTCGAGTTCATTAGATGGGTCGGTGTTTGTACAATGTGTGCAGGAGGGTTTCCTGACACAATATGTCGACAGGCCAACAAGAGGGGAGGCTATATTGGATTTGGTTCTAGGTAATGAACCAGGCCAGGTGTTAGACTTGGAGGTAGGTGTGCACTTCGGGGACAGTGACCACAACTCGGTGACTTTTACTTTAGTGATGGAGAGGGATAATCGTGTGCCGCAGGGCAAGAGCTATAGCTGGGGGCAGGGAAATTATGATGCAGTGAGGCATGACTTAGGATGTGTGGATTGGAAAAACAGGCTTCAAGAGAAGAACACTAATGAGATGTGGGGAGTGTTCAAGGAGCAGCTACTGCGTGTCCTCGATAGGTATGTACCGTCAGGCATGGTGTAAAGGGCCTTGTGAGGCAGCCGTGGTTTAGTAAGGAATTGGAGTCCCTTGTGAAAGGGAAGAAGGCGGCATATGTAAAGATGAGGCGTGAAGGTTCAGTAGGGGCGATTGAGAGTTATAAGGTAGCCAGGAAGGAGCTAAAGAGGGAGCTAAGAGAAGCGAGAAGGGGACATGAAAAGTCTTTAGCTGGTAGGATTAGGGAAAACCCAAAGGCTTTCTATAGGTATGTCAAGAATAAAAGGATGACTAGGGTAGGTATCGGTCCAGTCAAGGATAGTAGTGGAAGTTGTGTGTGGATGCGGAGGAGATTGGAGAGACATTAAATCAGTACTTTTCATCAGTATTCACTCAGGAACAGGACACTGTTGCTGATGTGAATATGGAATCACAAATAATTAGAATGGATGCCCTGGAAATATGCAGGGAAGAGGTTTTGGGAATATTGGAAAGGATGAATATAGATAAGTCTCCTGGGCCTGATGGCATTTACCCCAGGATCCTATGGGAAGCTAGGGAGGAGATAGCAGAGCCATTGCCTGGATTTTTATGTCGTCGTTGTCAACAGGAATAGTACCAGAGGACTGGAGGATAGCGAATGTGGTCCCATTGTTCAAGAAAGGGAGTAGGGATAGCCCTAGCAACTATAGGCCAGTGAGTCTGACTTCAGTGGTGGGCAAAGTCTTAGAGAGAATGGTAAGGGATAAGATTTATGAACATCTGGGTAGGAATAACGTGATCAGGATAGCCAGCATGGTTTTGTGAAGGGCAGGTCGTGCCTCACAAACCTTATTGAGTTCTTTGAGAAGGTGACCAAGGAAGTGGATGAGGGTAAAGCAGTAGATGTTGTGTATATGGATTTTAGTAAGGCGTTCGATAAGGTTCCCCATGGTAGGCTAATGCTAAAACTTCGGAGGTATGGCATTGAGGATACATTAGAGGTTTGGATTAGGAATTGGCTGGCTGGAAGGAGACAGAGGGTAGTAGTTGATGGATTATGTTCATCTTGGAGCGCAGTTACTAGCGGTGTACCACAAGGATCTGTTTTGGGACCATTGCTTTTGTTATCTTTATAAATGATCTAGAGGAAGGACTTGAAAGCTGGGTAAGCAAGTTTGCGGATGACACAAAAGTCGGTGGAGTTGTGGATAGTGAGGAAGGAAGTGGTAGGTTACAGCGGGATATAGATAAGTTGCAGAGCTGGGCGGAAATGTGGCAAATGGAATTCAATGTAGCTAAGTGCGAAGTCGTTCACTTTGGTAGGAATAACAAGATGATGGATTACTGGGCTAATGGTAGGCTACTTGGTAGTGTGGATGAGCAGAGGGATCTTGGTGTCCATGTACACAGATCTCTGAAAGTTGCCACCCAGGTAAATAGTGCTGTGAGGAAGGCATATGGTACTGGGCTTTATTGGCAGAGGAATTGAGTCCGGAGTCCTGAGATCATGTTGCAGTTGTATAAGACTCTGGTGAGGCCTCATCTGGAGTATTGTGTGCAGTTTTGGTCGCCATACTATAGGAAGGATGTGGAAGCTTTAGAACGAGTGCAGAGGAGGTTTACCAGGATGTTGCCTGGAATGGTAGGAAAATCTTATGAGGAAAGGCTGAGGCACTTGGGGCTGTTCTCATTGGAGAAGAGAAGGTTTAGGGGAGATCTGATAGAAGTGTATAAGATGATTAGGGGTTTAGATAGGGTAGATACTAAGAACCTTTTACCGCTAATGGAGTCAGGTGTCACTAGGGGACATAGCTTTAAATTAAGGGGTGGTAGGTATAGGACAGATGTTAGGGTAGATTCTTCACACAGCGGGTTGTGAGTTCATGGAATGCCCTGCCCATATCAGTGGTGAACTCTCCTTCTTTATGGTCATTTAAGCGGGCATTGGATAGGCATTTGGAGGTTGTTGGGCTGGTGTAGGTTGGGTGGGATTCGGTCGGCGCAACATCGAGGGCCGAAGGGCCTGTACTGCGCTGTATCCTTCTATGTTCTATGTTCAATCAACATGGCAGTGGATTTGGGTCAATTTCGCCGGACCAGTAGAAGGACAGATGTGACTTGTGTTCGCAAAATACTCACTCCAATTGTCTGCAGCTGGCAGTCATGAAGTTCAATATCAGCAGAAGCAATGGTGCACCAACTGCAAGAAATATTTGCCAAGTTCAGGAGCTCAAGACAATTCATGCGTGCCAACAGTCTCCAGATTCTGGTTCAATTTTCAGGGAGTAACTGAAAAATCACTGAGTCAGACAATTGAGGTCAGCTCGCTATCATCCTGCAACAAATGGCCAGTTGATAAATTTGCATAAACCTTGAAGAAGTTTTTAAGGCCTCTCAAGGGGAGGGTTCGCTAGCATTGCAATTCAAGAAGTTCCTCAGCAATTACAGGAACATGACACATGCGATGATGCACAGTTGCTAGTGTCCTTAATGTTCAACTGCCAGCTGACAACCACATTTGACTTACCACACCCAGCAGAGACCAGAGAGATGGTTGAGTGAGATCGAGAATGGCTACTGGTCAGAAGGGCGGGAACGCATTGTCAACTTTCTACCAAAACTGAGAGAGTGTTTTCACCTGGAATTATATATTTGTTGACAAATGGGTCTCAGTGGTGGAGTAGCTGAATCAGAACTTTTAGAGCAGATGAGGAAGAAATCCTGGGCTGAGAAGTGGCAGACGGAGTTCAACCTCGAAAAGCGTGTAGTGATTCACTTTGGAAAGTCAACTTTGAATGCAGATTACAGGGTTAAAGGCAGGATTCTTGGCGATGTGGAGGAAGAGAGAGGTCTTGGGACACATGTCCACATATTCCTCAAAATTGTCATCCGACTTGAATAGGGATATTAAGAACATATATGGTGTATTGGCTTTCGTTCGCAGGGGCGTTGAGTTTAAGAGCAGAAAGGTTATGGTGCAGCTTTATAAATCCCTGATTAGGTCACATTTGGAACATGGTGTTCAGTCCTGGTATCCTCCATTACAGATAGGATGTGGAAGTTTTAGAGAGGGTGCAGAGGAGATTTACCAGGATGCTGCCTGGACTGGACAGCATGTCTTATGAAGAATGGTTGAGAGAGCTGGGGCTTCTCTCATTGGAACGAATAAGGATAAGAGGTGACTTGATAGACGTGTACAAGATGTGAGAGGCATAGAAACAGTGGATAGCGAGAGACTTTTACCAGGGCAGATTTAGCTATCAAGAGAGGCATCAGTTTCAGGTTTTTGGAGGAAGGTTTAGGGGAGATGTCAGAGATCAGCTCTTTAAACAGAGAGTGGTAGGTGTGCAGAATGCACTGCCAGCAGTGGTAGTAGAGTCAGACACATTAGGGACATTAAGTGACCCTTGGGTAGGCACATGGATGATAGTAAATGAAGGGTGTGTTGGTTAGTTTGATCTTAGAGTAGGATAAAAGGTCGGCATAACATTGAAGGCCAAAAGGCTTGTACTGTTCCATGGTCTATGTTCTAAATGGTGTGGAGGAGACATGACAGGAGCAGCTGATCATCACACATCAGCAGCAAGTAGAGGACCCTCTGAATACTGAGCCGGACCAGATGGAACCAGTGATGTCAATCAACTCATGTACCTCTGAGCCAGGGTTGGCCATACACAAAGAGGTGATGATAGCAGTGTCACAGGCTCACAGCAGCCAATCAAAGAGGGCCATTTCTGCAGAAAAAAACAGGAGCTTCTGAAAGCCCCGGAGACTGCACTAGAAAAGCTTTCTAAGATATGGAGAACCTCTTCTAGGAATCGCCAACCTACCGCAAGACTGATCACCTGAATGTAGACGATGGAAAGATCATTTTCTATTTCCAAGATTTTTGTCAATATTTCCAACATTCCTATGTCAGGAACAATTCCTGTATGGAATAGTTAGAATTGCTGGATGCACAACATGTATGTTATATAACGAGACATACAGAATTACCTATAATTTGTAATGTAATCAGCTGTCTTTGTATCCATGTTCTGTAAGCTTTCACAGAAATTTCTGGATTTCTTTTCTCCTGACATTAACATTATGCCACATGGAGACATTCTGTTCATTGTTTCAGGTCATTACATTATATTACAGTGACATTAAATGTAGAACCACTGCCTCATACATGCATAAGTTGAATGTCAACTCTGTTTCTGTGGTATCTACCACTGTTCTCAAATTTTCTGAGTGAGCCTGTGCTCTGCCGGGCTTTCAATGCTGTTTGTATGAAAAAACTTTCAGAATCAGTCATATTTCTAATTTTGGATCAGAATATTTTCAACATTTTCAAACAAATGGCTGTCTACGTAAAATACTTTCAAATATAAATGGCACATGAACTTGGATGTGGTTGTTCTGTTGTGTGCAATGTGTCCAGTATCCAGCTGCTGCAGGGAGGGACAGTTTTCATTCACCACGGGAATACAGTGTGATTATTGACTGGAACTGAATAACCTTCGGAATTGGATAGTAAGTGTTGACCCTGTGATTTTGATCATGCTGATTGGCTCTCATTACGCTGTGTTAGAGGGTACACATCATCAGATACTGTACTGGTCAATATGTATGTGGAGGAAGCTAAACCATTGAAGAAATAATTCACATTTGAATATCTAATGAATTGTTTTGTGTACAACCCTTAAACTTAACGATATGGTTATGTGGACAGACAGTGACATGATCTCTTGCAGCATCATATTCCATGATTAACTTATCCTGAGCATGTGGAGATGGGGAGATGGCCTCGGTTGGTGAAGTCACAGTTGAGTACAGAGTGCTTGGTTTAGTACACTGAACTGTTGAACAGAGATTTAGTGGGTCATTCCAATGTGGAGTAGCAGATTCAATATTAAACTCTGTATTCTGTTTGTTCAGTATTACATAAGAGCACAAGATATAGGAGCAAACATTAGGCCATTTAGCCCATCAAGTCTTTCCACCATTCAATCATGGTTGATCAATTTCTTCAACCCATTCTCCCCACTTTCCCCCTGGAACATTTGATACCCTTGACAGCCAAGAATCTGGTTGAAAGGAACCACATATGCTCGTGTACTGGTCGATCTCATGTATACATAACCCCTCACTTTTGACCAAAAAACCTTGTATTTTCTATATATCTCACGTATAAGTAAACTCTAGACCTTCACAGTTATACATTAACATTTATGAGTCGGTGTGTCTGCCCGTTGTGCTCCGATCCGTTTTCCAATCTGCTGGCTGTATCATGCCATTACAGGTCTTCCAGTCAGCCGGCTGCCAAGCTCCAAAACTCTCCGGGTTTTCAGAATTACTGTAATGGTATAACAGATTCTGGATTCGTGGTGCTGGAAGAGCACAGCAGTTCAGGCAGTATCCAAGGAGCAGTAAAATCGATGCCTCTGGCAAAAGCCCTTCATCAAGAATAAAGGCAAAGACCCTGAAGCATGGGGAGATAAGCTTTCGGGGGATTGGGAGAAAGTAGCATCGAATACAATAGGTGGGTGGGGGAGGAGATGAAGGTGATAGGTCAGAGAGGAGGGTGGATGGATAGGTGGAAAAGAAGATAGGCAGGTCGGACAAGTCATGGGGACAGTGCTGAGCTGGAAGTTTGAACTCGAGTGAGGTGGAGGAAGGGGAATGAGGAAACTGTTGAAGTCCACATTGATGCACTGGGGTTGAAGTGTTCCAAGGAGGAAGATGAGGCGTTCTTCCTCCAGGCATCTGGTGGTGAGGGAGCGGCGGTGAAGGAGGCCCAGGACCTCCATGTCCTCGGCAGAGTGGGAGGGGGAGATGAAATATTTGGCACCGGGTGGTGTGGTTGATTCGTGCGGGTGTCCCTGAGATGTTCCCGAAAGCGCTCCGCTAGGAGGTTTCCAGTCTCCCCAATGTAGAGGAGACCACACTGGGAACAACGGATAAAATAAATGATATTAGTGGATGTGCAGGTAAATCATTGATGGATGTGGAAGGCTCCTTTAGGCCTTGGATGGAGGTGAGGGAGGAGGTGTGGGCACAGGTTTTGCAGTTCCTGCGGTAGTAGGTGGAGGTGCCAGGATGGGAGGGTGATTTGTAGGGGTGTGTGGACCTGACAAGGTAGTCATGGAGGGAACAGTCTTTGCGGAAGGCGGAAAGGGAGTGGGAAGGGAAATATATACCTGGTCATGGGGTCATTTTGGAGGTGGCGGAAATGTCGTCGGATGATTTGGTTTATGCGAAGGTTGGTAGGGTGGACGGTGAGCACCAGGCGTGTTCTGTTCTTGTTACGGTTGGAGGGCTGGGGTCTGTGTGTGGAGGTGAGGAATGTTGACGAGATGAGTTGGAGGGCATCTTTTACCTGTAATGGTATAACAGTACAGGTGACCGCGATATGTATTGGTTCAGAAACCCAAGGTTTAATGCAGCCCAAATACATTACAGGAAATGTTCCAGTACCAGGGAGTGGGAGTTGCTCCATTTTATTTATTTGGGTGATAGATATTCATCCCCTCGAAAACAATACCTTGTGTATACTTCAGCTACCTAATTTCAGAATTTAAAAATCTTCAAAGTTTGAACTAGACACGAGTATATACGGCACTCAGTGAAGTGGCCTCCACAACGTTCTGTTGCAATGAATTCTATAGATTCCCCACTCTCTGGGCTGAAGAAGTTTCTCCTCATCTCTGTTCGAAAGGCTCTTCCCTTTACTCAAAGGCTGTGCCCTCAGCTCCTAGTCTCACCTGCCAATGGAACAATTCACCCAACATCCACTCTGTCCAGGCCATTTAATTTTCTGTAACTTTCAATGAGACCTTTTATCCTTCTAAACTTCAATGAGCATATACACAAACACTTCTCATAGGTTAAGCTTTTCATTTCTGGGATCAATTTCTTGAACCTTCCCAAGACTCGAGCCAGAGGCACGACAGACTTCTAGAGGTATGGGGTCAAAGGTTTATCACAATACTCTAAATGTGGTCTGACCAGAGCTTTAAAAAGGAGAGGAATGACAACGTTGCACTTACTGACTTCACCTGCACAGTTACCTGAAGAGAAACCGGAACTCGGAGTCCCAAGTCTCTTTGTACGTCAGATTTCAGAATTTTAACCCCATATAGAAACTAGGCCACGCCTCTGTTTATCCGACCATGGCTGTATTCCGTCTGAAACTACTTTGCCCACTCTCCTAACCTGTCTCAATCCTTCTGCAGACTCCCTGCCTCCTCAATACTATCTGCCTCTCCACCTATCTTTGTACCATCTGCAAATGTAAACAGAATGTCCTCAGTTCCTTCATCCAGATCATTAATGCAAAAAACAAAAAGTTGTGGTCCCAACACTGACCCTTGGGGAACTCCACTACTCAACGGCTCACATCCTGAGTCATCAGCTGCCATTCATTCTTGAGTTCCCAAGGATGGGAGTCTATATTGATCTCAGAATGAGTCATACTCAGTTTCGAAGTGTCATTACAAGTCACTGTCTGCTGGATACATGCAGCAGCACTGGATTTATCACATCTTTTTGCTACTAGGCACAGCACACCAAATGTAATATATGACGATTAATATTAATCCCAATTGTATCTCAAATGAGGATGTCACTTATTGGAAAAACTTATGGGTGGAGAGTGTGGTGCTGGAAAAACACAGCAGGCTAGGCAGTTCCCAGCACCACACACTCGAACCTGATCTCCAGCATCCTCAGTCCTCACTTTCTCCAAGTTGTTGTTAACCCTCCCAGAAAAGTTTTTGGGGCTGGTGGAATTGAGTGGAAAAGAAAGCATCATGACACGGCATGCTTGAACAGCTGCAATCATTTAACTAACTTTGGATGTGCCAACCGAAAGTCAATTGCAAACATTTTTAAGGCATGAAATCCGAACATGTACACAGGACATGAACGCAAATTCACCACACGCTAATTCCGCATAATTCACTGCCCTCCAGCCAAGTGTAAATGGATTACGGCGAGCAACATGTGATACAGCTGGGAATTTACAGAATGTTTTGCGAAGTAAATACACGTGATAAGACACTCTTCACTCACGACACATTATACAAGCGTTAGCTCAAGATTTCAAAGTACTCAGTATTGATCAATTGTTTGCAATAAAGGGGAATAATAAGAAAGCATGATGCAATATGAATAATGTTAGATTCTTTAGTTTTGATTTTTTAAATATTTTAGCAAATAGACTGATTGGGTATTTCACACCATTCTTTATCTCCCCTCTGATTTTACTCTGAGTCCCTGCATAAATAAATGGATTGATGCAGGAGTTCAATAACTGAAGCATGTATCCACTTTGTTCGACAATAAATATCGGTTTGCTGATATCAGACACAAAGGAATAAGAAATATAAACAATTCGAAAGTAAAAGATTGAAACAAAATATAACAAATATAATAGGATGAATATTCCTGAGATACCAAAGAGTAAAGCAATGGACTTTCTTCACTTCTCCATCTCTGGGTCACTCTGAGTCTCTCCATTGCCCTGAGTCTGGAGTCTCCTACGGGCTCGATTGGCGGCAAAAATCTGCCTGACAGTCAAAACATTGAGCAGTAATATCAGAATGAAAGGAAGACACGGAGTCAAAATAGAACGAATCCAGTCATATACAGCCCACGCCAGTGCAGTATAGTAGTCTGGTTTTACTCCACAGATCCAAGGTATTTTGTCAGTTATGTATATAGGTGTGTAATGGAAATACACAAATATATTTTTCATGACGAACAGTGCACACACCAATCCTATAACCCACAATGCCACCTTCTTCGTGCAATATTTTACTTTCAGCTTTTGACAACATATGGCCACAAATCGATCAAAGGTGAAAGTGACCGTTAACCAGCAAGAACTGTCAATGGCTGCAAAACTTAATGCATTACGAACGCTGCATACTGGTGTGATAGACAGGAAACTGAATTGGAAATAAATCACAGCAATACGATTTAATATTACAACTGTGACCATGATCAAAAGATCTGTTGCTGCCATAGAGACAAGATAATATATGATATTTGTGAAAAGACCGCATCTTCTTCGAGAAAAGATCAAAATCACTGCCAGGTTAGCTACAATAGAAACACATGGAGAGAACATAACAGGGATTAGATGGTTGTGATTTTAACTTTGAAAAGCAATCACCTGTTCCCAGGATTTTGTCGAAAATTAAAAGCATTTAACTTAAACGGCTGTTTGTAGAAATCCTTTACATATGAGCAATTGTAAGGTATCCTTATCCAGAGTTATAATACAACATTTTGATAGAATAAAAAGCAGTGAAGTATTCTGAAGAAACTTTATGGAAAAGTGAGACACAGAAACAAACAACATTTCATTCGCACGAAATATCAAAAATACTCGAACTAGGTAACAGGAAACAAGGGAACATAGGTTTGGAAATGAAGTATGAGATTACACTTCACCGACTGTACAATGGTGTCCTTTTAATTAACTATTCTGTCTTGAAAACATTTCCATTCATCTTGCTGATAAATATCCCGAACAAATGAAAGTGAATTAGCATTCTTCTGATTTGGTGAAGGACATTTGAACAGGATGCAATGGAAAATTTGCTCCCATCATTGGTTATGACTTGTCTGCTTCTACTACAGACTTAACCATAACATGGGCGGAAGTGGGTACTGCAGATGCTGGAGATTCGAATCAAGATTAGAGTGGTGCTGGAAAAGCACAGCAGGTCAAGCAGCATCCGAGGATCAAGAAAATCGATGTTTCGGTCAGAATTCCTTCATCAGGAATGAGGCTGGAAGCCTCGGAGGTTGGGAGATCAATGGGAAGAGGTGGGGCTGGGGGGAAGGTAGCTGAGAGTGCAATAGGTGGAGGGAGGTGGAGGTAAAGAGAGGCCAAAGATGAGGGTGGGGTGGATAGGTGAGAAGGATGATTGACAGGTGGGACTGGTCATGAGGATGGTGCTGAGCTGGAAGGTTGAAACTGGGGTAAAGTCAGGGAGGGGAAACTGGTGAAGTCCACATTAATTCCATGGGGTTGGTGCTGTGGTAGTTTGGTGCACTGACCTCTACACCACTGAAGCCTGGCACCAACTCAAAGACACCTCCTCCTACAGTCCCCTCAACCATGAGCTCAACCCCCCATCACCAAACCATCATCTCCCAGACCAGACACAACCTCATCACCTCAGAGGGTCTCCCACCCACATCTTCCATCTTTATAGTTCGGGAACCCCGCACCATCTGATTCTACCTCCTAACTAAGATCCACAACCTAACTAACCCGAGTGACCCATTGTCTATGCCTGCTCCTGACCCACTGAATTCATCTCCACCACCCTCGATACTTTCCTATCCCCCTGATCCAGGAGCTCCCCACTTACATTCGGGACACATATCTCTGTCCTCCACCTCCTGCAAGTCTTCCATTTCCGCAGCACCCTCAGCCTCATCTTCACCATGGACAACCAGTCCCTATACACTTCTATCCACCATGACCAGGGCCTTCAAGCCCTCTGTTTCTTCCTCTCCTGACGTCCCCACCAATACCCTTCCATTGACACTCTTACTTGTTTGACTGAACTGGTCTTCACCCTTAACAATATCTCCTTCGAATCTTCAACCTTCCCCCAGATGAAAGGGCACAAGCATGGGCCCCATCTATGCCTGTCTCTTTGTCAGTTACATAGAACTGTCCATCTTCTGTAGTTACACCAGCACCACTCCCCACCTTTTTCTCCATTATATTCAAGACTGCATTGGTGACACCTTGTGCTCCCGCGAGGGGCTTGAACAGTTCACCAACTTCACCAAGAAATTCCACCCCTACCTTAAATTCATCTGGACCATCTCTGGCACCTCCCTCCCCTTCCTGGACCTCTCCATCTCCATCAACAATTCCTCTGCCTCTGCAACATCGGCTCTCAGGAGGACCAGTTCCACCACAGAACACACCAGATGGCCTCCATCTTAAAAGACTACAATTTCCCCTCCCATGTGGTTGAAGATGCCCTCCAACGCATCTCACCCACATCCACCCTCGAACTCTACCCCTCCAACTGCAACAATGACAGAACGCTTCCGGTGCTCACCTTCCACATCTCCAATCTCCCCATAAATTGTATCATCCACTGACATTTCCGCCACCTTCAAACACACCCCATCGCCAAGGATTTAATACGCTCCATTTCGCTATCCCCTTTCCCTAAAGACCGTTCCCTCCACAACTAACTGGTCAGGTCCACGGCCTCCTCAACCCCCCCTACCCCCAAACAACCCACCCTCCCGTCCTATCACCTTCCCCTGCCACTGCAGGAATTGTAAAACCTGTGCCCACACCTCACTCACCATCTCCGTCCAAGGCCCCAAAGCAGCCTTCTACACACATCAAAGTTTCACCTGCACTTCCACACTTGTTATTTACTGTATCCGTTGCTACCGATGCGGTCTCCTCTACATTGGGGAGACTGAACGGCTGATTGCAGACCGCTTCTGAAAACAGTTCCGGGATACCCGCACACATCAACCCCACCACCCCATGGCTGAACATTTCAACTCCCCCTCCCACTTTGCTGAGGACATGAAGGCCCTGGGCTTCCTCCATCGGCAGTCCCCCACCACCCAATGCCTGGAGGGAGTTCATCTCAACTTCCACCTCGGGACACTGCAATCCCATGGCATCAATGTGGATTTCACCAGTTTTCACATTTCCCCTCCCCCCACATTACCCCAGTTTCAAACTTACAGCTCAGCACCATCCTCTTGACCGGTCTCACCTGTCAATCTGCCTTCCCACCTATGGGCTCCACCCTCCTCTCAACCTATCACCTTTACCTCCACCTCCATCCACCTATTGCACTCTCAGCTAAGTTCTCAACGACCGCATCCCCTCCCATTTATCTCTCTAACGGGAGGTTCCCAAACTCGTTCCTGATGAAGGGTTTTTGCCCGAAACATCGATTTTCCTGCTCCTCGGATGCTGCCTGACCTGCTCTACTTCTTCAGCACTACTCTAATCTGAAACATGACATACCTTCGGCCATGCTGGGAGCCATTGATTTGCATCCGGTTATGAGAATACACTGAAAGAAGTTGCGATTATTTTCCTTGGACAGAAGAATGCCAAGAGGAGATTTGGCTGCAGTTTCAAAATCATGAGTGGATTGAATCGAGTATATAGGGAGAAGCTGTTCCCGCTCATAAAGGAAAAGGAACGAGAGACCAGAGATTTAAAGTGATGGGCAAAAAAAACAGGGATGAGTTGAAATGTAAGGATATGGAATGAATTTCCATGAAATTTGAAAAAGGCAGATGATTGTTTCCATTCAAGACAGCACTGAATGAACATGCGGACAGAAGTGACAGGCGAGGGTATGGATAAAAAACGGAGATTGACGCTCGGTGACCATGCTTGTTTGAATAGCCAGTGGATGCTCAGCGGGTCGAATGGTCCCTTTCCACGTCAGAGCGATTCCGTCAAGTTTTGAATACCGAACATTGTCCTTCAAAGAAGTAATTTCACAAAATTCATTCCAAAAGTTATTCAAGGATACATCTTGTCCAATTAACGAATCATTTGAAAAAATGTTTTCTAACTGTCAAAAGCAACTGCAAAATAGATTTACATGTCCAACCTGAATGCGATCTCACATTTCAGCCACAGTGAAAATTACATCATGAAATTTCACCTGCACGGTCATAATTCAGCAAAAAACAGTATCTGTCTACAATTCAACGACAATCACAACAAATTTAATTCCTGGTATTTCACCGAAAACAACTTTATCAATAACATAAATGCGGTTACAATTACTCTGTGATGTTGTCCACAAATTCAACCACACTGACAGAATTAATCTTACACTAGAATTACGCCTATATCATCAGATGTCATTCCAAATTGGGATTGGGAAATTGCAATTAAAGTAATCTGACACAAGAAAACAGTATACCTTCACAGGTGACGAATTGTACAGACAAGATGAAGAAATTGTGGAATGAACGTGGTAAAATGTCAAAAATAAAGCAAGTCAGAAGTCACACGATACCAGGTTCTAGTCCAACAGGTACCTTTGAAATCACCAGCTTTCAGAGCACAGTCCCTTCATCATGTACAGCAACCCTCCGAAACCTTGTGATTGCAAGTCAGCCTGTTGGACTATAACCTGGTGTCGTGTGTCTTCTGACTTTGCCCACCCCAGTCCAACACCGGTATCTCCACATCACAAATAAAGACAAATTAATTTGTATGAATATCATGAGATTATCACCAGAAACCATCGGATAAAATGGGGAATTAACACCTTTGTTGTTCAAATTTGACATTAAAACTAATGAAATATTATACCAGTGAAATCAAATACATGATTTCAGTGAATTATAACAGCTTTTTAAATTAAACTGGAGAAAAACAAAACTGCTGTAAAACGAACAGAAAAAAAAACGTATGACTGATGAAATGCAGCTTGTAGCAGATACTGGATGATTACCATTGTCAGAAATTAACGAAGATAATTCACCTGGAACTCCGATAGCAGCAAGGATGGCATAACAAATGACAAACACTGGACCTACTTGTTTCTCATGCATTTTACTCACAAGATTTGCGTGTTCACTGCACTTCCCGGGAAAGTGCTCACATTTATACCTGATGTCAGTCTCCTGGTAGATAATTAGGGAGGATTCATCTTTACGGGCATTGAGGATATTCTCAGAAACAAAGCTGTGAGCTAATGTTCATCTATTGTTTATCTTTTGAAGGAACAACCTTTTCTCATGTGCTGTGTGTTCCGAACGGAAACAAATGTTGATCGCAGAGTTATCCTGACAAGAGTTATCTTTAAGAACCAACAGCAGCCTGCATAATACCACTTAGTAAGATGGAGGAGCATGTGTTCCTGACCACGCATGATGAAACATGATCATGTTCTCATTTCTGATAGTCTGAGAACTAAAAGAGTGTCCAATATTTCCTTCTCAACTGCGACAGCATGTCATTACCAAAGTCCTGTTCTCGACTTCCCAGCCCATGCCATACCACCAGAGTGCCCTGTCCTTGATCCCCAAACGACACCACACTGCAAGAGAGTGTCCATTCCAGGCTTCCCAGATGAGACCATTCTTTGAGAGAGTGTCCCACCATGCTGTGAGACGGTGATCCAGGCTTCCCAGCCTACACCATGTTGTGAGAGAGTGTCCTGCTCTGGGGTTCCCAAACTATGCCATGCCATCGAAAGATTGTCCAGCTTACTCTGTGCAGCATTTTAGTGAGAGAGGGTTGTGCTGGAGGGGGCGCAAAAGAGATTCAGAAGGACTTTGCCATTGATCAATTATTTCAGCTGTGAAGAGGGGCTGGATAATCTTGAGGTTATTTTGGAGCAGAAAATTTTGAGAGATACCCTGATATAGTAATTGAGTGAGTACATGGGGCTGCAGATCTCATGTGGCTGAATGGTCCTACTGTGGGTGGTCATATATTTGTGGTGGTACAGACTCGATGGGTTAAAGTACTTTGTCTATACCAAATGATTCTGTGAACCTGATAAAAGCTTATAAGGAACATGGACAGGTTAAGTAGAATGTAGCTGTGATTTTTAGTTGAAGACTAACAATTAAGTGAAGTTGAAACTGAATGGCAATAGCTTTAGAGGGATTTTAAATGCCACAGTACAATGGACATCTGGAACTACTGCCAAGGAGGAGAGCTGAGTCAGGAAACCTCACAATCCTTAAAACATACTTCAATCAGTACACCTCATGTCTTTCAAGCCTTTGACATCATTGCAGGAAGTAGGCCAGGTATAGGTCAAGCATATTTTGGCAGTACGTACTCAATGGGCTGAAGAGCCTCTTGTTCTGGATCAGGCCAGACATCCTGAAAATATTTTATGCAGATCACTCTAATTTTTTCTCCTTTTTCAGCAAGGTGTGATGTGGGTATTTAAGGCCAGATGTAGCTGGTTAAACTACTTATAGACAATAGACAATAGACAATTCTGCCCTTCGAGCCTGCACCATCATTCAATAAGATCATGGCTGATCATCCATAATCAGTATCCTGTTCCTGCCTTATCTCCATAACCCTTGATTCCACTATCCTTGAGAGCTCTATCCAACTCTTTCTGAAATGAATCCAGAGACTGGGCCTCCACTGCCTTCTGGGGCAGAGCATTCCACACAGCCACCACTCTCTGGGTGAAGAGGTTTCTCCTCATCTCTGTCCTAAGTGGTCTAACCCATATTTTTAAGCTGTGTCTTCTGGTTCGGCACTCACCCATCAACGGAGAAATGTTTCCTGCCTCCAGAGTGTCCAATCATTTAACAATCTTGCATGTCTCAATCAGATCCTCTCTCAGTCTTCTAAACGCAAGGGTATACAAGCCCAGTCACTCTACTCTTTCAGTACTGTCATTCTAGGAATTGACCTCGTGAACCTACGCTGCACTCGCTCAATAGCCAGAATGTCTTTCCGCAAATTTGGAGACCAGACTGCAAACAGTCCTCCAGGTGTGGTCTCACCAGGGTCCTGTACAGCTGCAGAAGAACCTCTTTGCTTCTGTACTCAATACTTCTTGTTATGAAGACCAGCATGCTGTTAGCCTTTTTCACTATCTGCTGTTCCTGCATGCTTACCTTCATTGACTGGTGTACAAGAACACCCAGATCTCTTTGTACTGCCCGTCACCTAACTTGACTCCATTTAGGTAGTAATCTGCCTTCCTGTTCTTGCCACCAAAGTGGATAACTATGCATTTATCCACATTAATCTGCATCTGTCATGCATCTGACCACTTACCTAACTTGTCCAGGTCACCCTATAATCTCGTAACATCCTCCTCACATTTCACCCTGCCACCCAGCTTAGTATCATCAGCAAATTTGCTAATGTTTCGACTAATACCATCTTTTATATCGTTAACATAAATTGTAAAAAGCCGCGGTCCCAACACTGATCCATGCGGTACCCCACTGGTCACTGCCTGCCATTCCGAAATGGAGACGTTTATCACTACCCTTTGTTTCCTATCACTCAACCAACTTTGAATCCAAGTTCATACTTTACCCACAGTACCATGCGCCCTAATTTTCCTCACTAAACTCCTATGTGGGACTTTATCAAAAGCTTTCTGAAAGTCCAGGTGCAGTACGTCTACTGGATCTCCCTCGTCCATCTTCAGAGTTACATCCTCAAAAATTCCAGAAGATTAGTAAAGCATGATTTCCCCATCATAAATCCACGCTGACTCTAACCTATCCTGTAACTACTATTCAGATGTGTCATAATTTCATCCTTTAGAACAGACTCCAGCATCTTTCCCACCACTAAGGTCAGACTAACTGATCTATAATTTCCTACTTTATCTCTCCCACCTTTTTTAAGAAGTGGTACAACATTAGCCACCCTCCAATCCACAGGAACTGATCCCGAATCTATCGAACTCTGGAAAATAATTACCAACGCATCCATGATTTCTCGAGCCATCTCCTTCAGTACTCTGGGATGTAGACTATCAGGCCCCGGGGACTTATCAACATACAGACCTAACAGTCTCTCCAACGCCAATTACTGGCAAATATAAATTCCCTTAATTTCAGGTCTTTCAGCCACTGTTACCTCAGGAGATTGTTTGTGTCTTCCCCAGCGAACACAGGTGAGGTACCAATTCAATTCTTCTGCCGTTTCTTTGTTCCCTGTAATATATTCCTCTGTTTCTGTCTTCAAGGGCTCAACTTTACTTGGCTTTAAGCAAAACAGAACTTCTTTAAACATGGCATTTGAAACATTAATAAAAGAAAATGGAACTTAGAATAACTTAACTATTGGAAAACATAACACAACACATTCTAACTGTGTCTGCGTGGGTTTCCCCGGGTGCTCCAGTTTCCTCCCACAGTAGAAAAATGTGCAGGTTAGGTGAATTGGCCATGCTAAATTGTCTGTAGTGTTAGGTGAAGGGGTAAATGTAGGGGAATGGGTCTGTGTGGCTTGCGCTTCGGTGGGGGTGTGGACTTGTTGGGCCGAAGGGTCTGTTTCCACACTGTAACTAATCTAATCTCATCTAATCATAACTGATCCAATATTTGACCAGACCACTCCAGCCCCAAGGCATCATGGTAGCTCATCAACCTTCCACCCCACTCAAACAGCTCCTGATTAATTCAAAGGGCCTTCTACCAACAACCAACCAAACAAAGGTCATATTCAAAATAATCTGCAAAAACTGGAACGAACATTACATTGGACAGACGGGCAGGAAACTAGCCACCAGGATACATGAGCACCAACTAGCCACCAAAACACAGGGCCAACTATCATTGGTAACCATACACATAAATGAAGAGAGGGAACTAGTTCAACTGGGATAATACATCCATCTTGGGACAGGCTAAACAAAGACAGAAAATTCCTAGAGGCATGGCAATCAAAACAGAATTCCATTAACAAATATATAGGTTTGGACCCATTCACCAACGTCTCAGAAATAGAACTCAAAGTGGTATCACCCACCACAACAGACCAAAACACAGAAATTGCAAAAAGGGCAGAACACCAGTGCTTCACCGGAGTTTCACTGATGATGTTACCTAGCCTGAGAACAAATCTACCAGTTCTTTGAGTAAACTTATAACCTGGGTTTGAAAATTGCCATCTGCAAAATTAAAGCAAAATAAAACAAAAAGCAAACATATCCACATTATGGAAAATAAAGATACCACCATCGTCGATTCTCCAATCGTTAACATTCTAGAGTTCAAAACGATCAGCAGATTCATTGCAAGGGCGCAGAAATACAATGGGCATACGAATGTTGAGGATACTGTAGCAAGTACATTTTCGCTGGACTCCCATTAAGAAGACATCTGAGGAACGTGAACACATGTTCTCTCTTGGTCCAGATGACTCCAGTCCCAACAGCATTGAGAACATTGGACATGATCCTGGAAAAATCAGTGCAGTTGTATGGAACTCTGTCTACTCTCAACATCAAGTCCTTTCAATAATGGGGCATAATTTTCAACATGGAAAACATTAACAAGATGAACTGATCAGAATGCAAGATGGTAGCAACAGCATCAGAGACTGTGGTCAGGCCTCTGAAACCATAAGGTCCAGGCTGGCCATATCCTACCCTCTCTCTCGCTCTGTCTCGCTAGTGACAGTCTTATTCTTTCTCATTTGTTGTCTTCATCTTTTGACATCATTGGAAAGCTGGAGCGTTGTCAGAGGGTGGTCAGTGGAACTGGTGGTGGCCAGAGCGAGGCCTGCTGACCCTCCAGGGCCAGAACCTTGTCTGTGGCATTGGCTGGGAAGGGAGCTGTGGAGTCGAAAACTGTGATATTGGAAAAGCACAGCAGGTCAGGCAGCATCCGAGGAGCGGGGCACTCGACATTTTAGAAAACAGAGAATGGGGATGACATAGCCCGTTTCTCAAACCATATCGAATTGCTACAGTCTGAGTCGAGGCATATCGAGTCTGCACTGACACTTGTGAAGAGTATCCCATACTTGTCCCATAACCCAATAAATAGTAGATTGGTCTTCATTGCAAGAGTAAAAAACCATATATCACCAGGTGATAGTCTGAAGGGTTTATTTGGAAATACAGGCTTTCGGAGCGCTGCTCCTTCGTCAGCTCGCAACCTGAGGAAGGAGCAGCACTCAGAAAGCTGGTACTTCCCAATAAACCCGTTGGACGATAACCTGGTTTTGTGTGGTTTTTTTACTCAATCATTAAGATGAGGAAATATTTATCCATGAAAAGAGAATTTGCTTCTAGAGGTCCCTACCATGGAAATCTGTGGCGATCAAGTTACTGAATATATTCACAGAAAGAGGCAGATAAATGTTTGAATTTTAAAGGCATCAAGAAAGTCAGAATGTTGAACGTGATTGAGGATCAGCTCTGATTATATTGAATGGCTGCAAAGGATCAAAGAGTCGCTATTGCTTCAAGCTTAAAATTTCAGTGTTTCAGGATGTTGATCACCGATATCACTGTTTGTCCCATGGGAATGCAAGAGGATTCTAAATAGCAATTATGCCCCTTGGTGCTGTCTGGTTAAAACTTGGCATGTTTATCTCTGACCCTGGTTTGACTCCAGTTCAGGTAATGAATCATTGCTCATTTAAGAACTGTTCAAATGGCTGAAAATATTGGACGGCTCTTGCGTCACATGGCAATGGCTGTGCATCGAGCCAATTAAGCTGGCTTCAAGTCCCATTCAGGATGTATGCAATGTATGTAACATGGATGCTCCAGGAGTGATGCAGCTGGTCAAACCACTCAGTTTAAAACAGAACAGAACTTATTCACAAGATTATCAAATGAAACACAAAAAAAGAACAGAATACAGAATCACCCAACCAAGCAGTCTATATCAATATAATGATGGTGTTCCAAATACTTACAACATAAACAACGCTAGGCACAAACGGCAAAATCTAATACATGGTCTTAGCGAGAGATGTCAGAGAGAGAAGGGTCAGCATGGACCTGCTTCTTTGGGTCCAGCAGTTTTTCAACACTATTGCTAGAGCCATGGAGTCATAGAGATGTACAGCATGGAACCAGACCTTTTGGTCCCTGCCAGCACCAGGTCCATATCCTTCCAAACTCTTCCTATTCATATACCTATCCAAATGCCTTTTAAATGTTGCAATTGAACCAGCCTCCTTCACTTCCTCTGGCAGCTCATTCATTCCATGCACAAACAATCCTCTGCGTGAAAAAGTTGCCCCCCTTAGGTCTCTTTTATATCTTTCCCCTCTCACCCTAAACTTTTGCACTCTCGTTCTGGACTCTATGACCCCAGGGAAAAGACTTTGTCTATTTATCCTATCAATGACCCTCATAGTTTTGTAAACCTCTATAAGATTACCCCCTCAGCCTCCGACACTCCAGGGAAAACAGCCCCAGCCTGTTCAGCCTCTCCCTATAACTCAAATGCTCCAGCCCTGGCAACATCCTTGTAAATCTTTTATGAACCCTTTCTAGTTTCATCTCTTTCCAATAGAAAGGAGACCAGAATTGCACGTAATATTCTAACCAATGTCCTGCACAGCCGTAACATGACCTCCCATCTCCTGTAATCAGTACTCTGACCAGTAAAGAAAAGCATACCAAACGCATTCTTCACTATCCTATCTACCTGTGACTCCACTGTCAAGGAGCTATGAACCTGCACTCCAAGATCTCTTTGTTCAGCAAGACTCTCTGGGACCTTACCATTAAGTGTATAAGTGCTGCTAAGATTTACTTTCCCAAAATGCAGCACCTTGCATTTATCTCCCAAAGCTACCTAAATTACACCTCCTCACACCCTGCCCGCTGTAAAAACGCCAACCCATATTTCCAATACCTTCGCCTTTGCCGCTTCTGATCCCAGGAGAACCAATTCCAATACCAAACAACCCAGATGGCCTCCTTCTTCAAAGAGCGCAATTTCCCCTCAGATGTGGTTGACGATGCTCTCCACCGCATCGCCTCTACTTCTCGTTCCTCCGCCCTTGAACCCCACCCGACCAATCGCCACCAGGACAGAACCCCACTGGTCCACACCTTCCACCCCACCAATCTCCAGATACATCGTATCATCCTTTACCATTTCCGCCACCTCCAAATGGACCCCACCACCAAGAATATATTTCCCTCCCCACCACTATCAGTGTTCCAGAAAGTCCACTCCCTCTGGAATTGCCTTGTCAGATCCACACCCCCCACCAACCCAACCTCCATTCCCTGCACCTTCCCCTGCAACTGCAAGTAATGCAACACTTGCGCCCACACCTCCCAACTCACTTCCCTCCAAGGCCCCAAGGGATCCTTCTATATACATCAGAAATTCACTTACACCTCCACACACATCACATACTGCATCAGCTGCACCCGATGTGGCCACCTATACACAGGGGAGACAGACTGCCTTCTTGAGGAACGTTTCAGAGAACACCTCTGGGACACCCGCACCAACCAACCCAACCGCCCCATGGATGAACACTTGAACTCCATCTCCCACTCCGCAAGGACATACAGGTCCTTGGCCTCCTCCTTTGCGAGACCATAGTAACACGATGCCTGGAGGAAGAGTGCTTCATCTTCTGCCTAGGAACCCTCCAACCAAATGGGATGAATGCAGATTTCTCCAGCTTCCTCATTTCTCCTTCTCCAACCTTTTCTCAGTTCCAACTCTCAGACTCAGCAACTCCTTCCTAACCTGCAATCTTCTTCCCGACCTCGCCACCTGCACCTCCTCTACAGCCTATCACCATCACCTTAACCTCCTTCCACCTATAGCATTCCCAACGCCCCTCCCCTAAGTCCCCCCTCCCTACCTTTTATCTTAGCATGCTTGGCACACCCTCCTCATTCCTGAAGAAGCGCTTATGCCAGAAACGTCAATTCTCCTGCTTCTTTGATGCTGCCCGACCTGCTGTGCTTTTCCAGCAACACATTTTTAAGTTCAACAAGATCTAACCTTGTTCACCAGTCTCCCATGGTGAACCTTGTTGAATGCCTCACTGAAGTCCATATAGATCACATTGACTGCTCTGCTCTCATCAATCCTCTTTGTTACTTCTTCAAAAAAAAACTCAATCACGTTTGTGAGACATGATTTCCCACGCACAAAGTGTGGAGTATGGCATGAAGAGCATGGAAAGGCTGTAGGAGTGAGGAACTGAGTTATTTGCCATTGTATTTCTCACTGCTAATTTGCTGTTGGAGCCACTAAATTTATATGCTGAGTCCAGCTGAGTTTCTGGTTAATGGTTACACTCAGGATGTTTGTAATGGGAGATCCAGTGATGGTGATATCATTGAACGTCAAAGGATGGTGATTAGATTTTCTCTTATTATTGATAAGCATTGCCTGAACTTGAATAGTACTTGCTGTTTGTCAGCCCAAGCCTGCAGACTGTTATATTAAGTGATGGATGGCTTCAGTGTCTGAGGAGTTGCAAATGGTGCTGAACATCATTCAATCATCAGCAGACATGAAACATTCTGACCTTTTGATGAGGGGTGGAACTTGGTGAAGCAGCTGAAGATATTGGGGTGTAAGAAGCCACCCTGAGGAACTCCTGCAGTGATGTCCTGGAGCTGAGCTTACTGACCTCCAACAACACGACTATCCTCCGACATGTCAGGCATGACAGCTGTGTGGAGAGTTTGCCCTCTGATACCATATGATTCTAGTTTTGTTCAGGTTCACTGATGCCACACTCAGTGGAACGATGCCTTAATACCAAGGGCCGTCATTCTCATCTCATTTTTAAAAATTCATTCCAGAGATAAGGGTTAGACCCAGAGGGCAGTTCAAAGTGGACTATATAGCTGTTAGTCTGGAGTCACGTGTAGGCCAGATGAGGTAAGAATGGCCATTTCCTTCCCTAAAGGGCATTTGTGAATCAGAAGCATTTCCTTCCAACAGTCGACATTGGTTTTATGATCTTCATTAGACTCCTTATTCCAGATTGTTTTACTCAATTCAATTTCCACCATCTGCCTGACAGGGTTCGAAATCATGTTCCCAGAGTATTTCCTGGGTCTCTGCATTAACAGTGCAACAATAATGCAACTAGGCCATCACCTTCCCTGAAGCCTCACCTCTACTTTTCAGCTGTATTACTCATGTTTGAACCAAGGCTGTAATGAGGTGAGGATCTGTGTGACTCTGGCAGAATCCAAATTAGGCCTCACTGAGCAGATATTGATGAGCAGGTACTGCTTTGATAGCACTGTTCATAACACAGATCATGATCAAGAGTAATTCATGGTCAAGAATGATCTGATTAGATGAAAATTGTTGGATTGGATTAATCCTGCGTTTTTCAAGACAGACAAGGTTTTGCTACATATGGAGCTGGATGTTTGTTGCACTTTTAAGAGAGTGAGTCAGGTGACCTGGACATGGGAACTAGGTGAAGTCTAAAACTGATTGTGGGCATGAGATATCTTCTGCCTACTTTGTGTTCTACTTATGGTTCTGTGTAAACCACAAATATAATAACTGGCGACGAGAATGCAGCATGGCCCAGAGAATCTGAGTGCATGGTTTGTTTGGCAGGAGCAACGACGTCCTCCAGAACTTTGGTAATAACGCAGGATTGTAACATGAGATTACAATTGTAAGATTGTAAAGATTTCAAGGAAGTGATTGCGAGGGGACTTGTATTGCTCCAAGAATTAAATGCATGCATACAGACTGGGTCGAAAGTGACTGTTCTGAGGAGACTCGGGACACCGCCGACGGCTGAAGAGGGGAATGCAAACCCAGGAACATACCAAAGTCATAATGGAGTGCGACTGCAAGGGGACTCAGTCTGCAGTCTATATCAGGGAAGGACGATATGCCAGCAGAGTTGGTGAAGCAGTAACAGACACAGGAGCATTCATTCAGGATATTAGGCTGCTAATGGCAACTTTAGTCTAGTGGCAAGGAACATTCCCAGTGATGGGAAAACAAAGAGGGGTCCCAATTTGTAGCGATGGAAGCATTTGATGAAAAGATTGATAGTTGGATGCTATACCCTGAACAGTTTAGTGTTCACATAATGGAGAACAAAGTGCTTTGCGACAATTCGGTTTATGTCCTCAGACAAGAAACATTCCAATGGAAGCTACTTTCTGGAAGAAACCAAAGGCAGCTTTTGAAATTTCTCCCTCGATAGAATTAACACAGTTAAGCGACGATGCCTGAGTGCATCAATTTGCAGATACTCAGCCGAGTGTGTGCCGATGACATGTCAAGACTGGCCACAAGGAGTCAATGTGTTGGAAACGAGAATCTTAGGGATGCATATGTGAACGGGTGGGCACTTTTGCAAGAATTTGCCCCATTATAACTCAAGCCATTATAACTCAAGTAGACAAATCAGAGGGCAATGCATAAGGCACGTACTGCTAGCTCGGGAGTGAGGAGGAATTAGTCGGGCCTACAGGAGAGATTAAAGAACCACACTCAGGAGAGTTTTGCTTAAACATCCCGGGACGTGGTGAAACTAATCGTTTCTGGATTCTTCACAAAACATAAGAAAAGCAAGTTTAAATGGCAGTGAATACATGTGTAGAGTTTTCTCTGAATCCCGAACGGATTTATAGGAAACAGTTCAGAGGAGTGCCATTGAAGCCTGCCAAAATTACTTCACAAACATATCCAGAACAACTGGTGCTGCTAAAAGTCAATGTGCTGGTTAAAATACAGCTGAGGGAACAGTATGCCTCTGTGTGTCATGATATTTAGACACTCCTGGTTACACAAATTAAAGTTAATTTGGGGCATGGTTAATAGGGTCGGGTACGTTTTGGCGCTGCCCTTTTGACACCGATCATTTGGCCCCGCTGTTTTGGCTCTAAACTGTTTTCGCTCTCATTACTTTGGCGCCGAGCTGTTTGGCGCCAATTCAGAATAAAAAAAAGTCTTGTTTGGTGAAAGAAGAGAGGATGACTAACGATTCGATGTAGTTTTCTCAACGAGCAAGAGATGATAGTCAAAGCTGTAATGGCCAGCTGTAGATTCAAATCTCGTTTTGTGATCATTTTCCCATTTAACAATTGTTAATAATCATCTACTGCCTTGATGATACTTAATACAATTTTCTTTCTATTTTCTTGTAGAGCCCATACCAGAAATGGCTGAAAACATTCTAAGCAAGAGAGGCCAAACCAAAATTTTCACACGATGGTTATCTATGTGTATTGGTGCCAAAACAGCTCAGTGCCAAAGTAATGAGCGCCAAAACAGTTTAGAGCCAAAACGCCAGGTGATCGGCGCCAATAGGGCGGCGCCAAATTGTCCCATTCCGTGGTTAATAGACTGGTCTCAAAACGAATTCGCAATAGGTCTTTAACAGGTATTAAGGTATCTTCAAAGGAACCCTGGGACAAAAGAAAGGAATAGAAATCAAACTTCAGTTGAGGCAGGAGGCCTATCCAATGAATCTGAAGGCGTGTACAGTACTTTATGCAATCTATCCAAAGTGGAATGCAGAACTGGAATGACTGGTGAAGTTGCGAGCATTGGAACCAGGAACCACCAATAGTTGGGCCACTCCAATCATTCCTTTCTTCAACACAGACGGTACAAGGAGGATTTGTGGCATCTTTTCAGTTCAGAGACAATTCAGGCCTGTGTGAGGATCAATACCCACTTCCAATCATTGAGGACCTCTTCAGTGGACTGGTTGGGGGAAAGGAATCCTCAAAAATGAATCTGTCGTATTCCTGATCACAGCTGGGAGTCATGAAGGAGTCCGAGCCACCGTGGATGGCAATGTCACCTGGGGACAGTTCTGCTGCAAGCAACTTCCATTTGGCATTATGTCAGCACCATGTCTGTTTGAGAAGGTAATAGGACAAATTGTGACTGGTTAGTAGGGTGCCCAGCATTATTTGGCTGTAAGTTTGGTTATTGGATTGTCTGATAATAATAATTTGAGCAATGTATAAGAAGTCCTAAAAAAAATTGCAGAAGCATGGCCTCAAGTAAAATGGGCGAAATGTGAGTTTTCTTTTAAATGACGTCATCGAGTATGTGGCCATAAACCGACGGTGATGGACTGCACAAAGTGCTGAAGAAAATGGAAGTTGTCATTAAGGTATATTTACGAGTGAAAGTGTCTCAGCTGGGATCGCTCTAGTGACTTGTAGTTACTGTGGCGAATTCCTGCCTGATTTGGCAACCTGGCATCAGTTTCTGGGTAAATGGTGGCTGTTTCAAAATGGACATAGGAATGTGAAGGAGTTCACTGAGAGGGGAAGCAGTGTTGCTTAATTTAGTCCCAACGTTGCCACTGAAGTTGACATGTGATGAGTCGGCCTATGGGATTGGCACTGTCCTGTCACACATCTTGCTGAATGGAGAGGAAAGGCCCATTGTATTCAAATCGACATTACTGATAATAGAGGATAATTATGACCAAGTGAAAAAGGAAGGATTGGGCAATGTTAAGATGTACAGTCATGTCTTTTATGGCAGGCTGCTGACAGACCACAAGCCAATTACCTTCGCTTTTGGCCCAAAGATAGGAAAACTGTTCACGGCAGCAGCACGCCTGCAGGGATGGGCACTGGTTTTGTCAGCCTACTTCATGTGAGATCAGGAACCAACAGTTACAGAAGACTGGCAAGGCAGATGCTTTGTCAAGGTTACCACTGCCAGGAAACCATTGCTCAGAAGACAAAGTACTGGTGTTTGTGAGTCACGTGTAGAACGCGGAATGATCAGCAGATGAAGTAGCAATGGGCTTTTTCCTGGGAGGAAGGACTTGTCATAGAAAACACCCAGAATTAAACCCTTACCTGTCCAGTAGGTGGGAATTGTCCATATCAGATAATGTGTGGAATGAGAGTTGTTATCCCTTCCCAATTAAGAGGATTGGTGCTGGAACAAGTGTACCCAAGGGCACCTCAGCGTGGTATGAATTAAAGGAACGGCCAGGAACTCCTTTTCCTGGCAGACGATGGAGTTCAAGACTTGAGGAGAAAATGGGGTAATGCCAATTTTGCGCATTAATGAGGAAGCTGCTGCCACAGTCATCGCTTCACCAATGGGAATGGTCTCAATCAACATGGCAGTGGATTTGTGTCGATTTCGAAGGACCAGTAGAAGGACGGATGTTACTTGTGGTCGCAAAACACTCATTCCAATTGTCTGGAGCTGGCAGTCATGAAGTTCAATATCAGCAGAAGCAATGGTGCACCAACTGCAAGAAATATTTGCCAAGTTCAGGAGCACAAGACAATTCATGAGTGCCGACAGTCTACACATTCTGGTTCAATTTTCAAGGAGTAACTGAAAAATCAGATAATTGAGGTCAGCTCCCTATCATCCTGCAACAAATGGCCAGTTGGATAAATTTGCATAAACCTTGAAGAAGATTTTAAGGCCTCTCAAGGGGAGGATTTGCTAGCATGGCAATTCAAAACATTCCTCAGCAATTACAGGAACATGACCATGCGATGATGCACAGTTGCTGGTGTCCTTAATGTTCTACTGCCAGCTGGCAATCACATTTGACTGACCACACCCAGCAGAGACCAGAGAGGTGGTTGAGTGAGATCGAGAATGGCCACTGGTCAGAAGGGCGGGAACTCATTGTCAACTATATCCAAAAAGGAGAGAGTCTTTTCGCCTGGAATTATATATTTGTTGACAAATGGATCCCAGTGGTGGAGTAGCTGAATCAGAACTTTTAGAGCAGATGAGGAAGAAATCCTGGGCTGAGAAGTGGCAGACGGAGTTCAACACCGAAAAGCGTGCAGTGATTCACTTTGGAAGGTCAATTTTGAATGCAGATTACAGGGTTAAAGGCAGGATTCTTTTCGGTGTGGAGGAAGAGAGGGATCTTGGGACACATGTCCACATATTCCTCAAAGTTGTCACCCAACCTGAAGAGGGATATTAAGAACATATATGGTGTGTTGGCTTTCGTTCGCAGGGGCGTTGAGTTTAAGAGCTGAGAGGTTATGGTGCAGCTTTATGAATCCCTGGTTAGGCCACACTTGGAACATTGTGTTCAGTCCTGGTATCCTCCATTCCAGATAGGATGTGGAAGTTTTAGAGAGGGTGCAGAGGAGATTTACCAGGATGCTGCCTGGACTGGACATCATGTCTTATGGAGAACGGTTGAGTGAGCTGGGGCTTCTCTCATTGGAATGAAGAAGGATAAGAGGTGACTTGACAGAGGTGTACAAGATGTGAGAGGCATAGAAACAGTGAATAGCGAGAGATATTTTCCCAGGGCAGAATTGGCTATCATGAGAGGCATCAGTTTCAGGTTTTTGGAGGAAGGTTTAGGGGAGATGTCAGAGATCAGCTCTTTAAACAGAGACTGGTAGGTGTGCGGAATGCGCTGCCAGGAGTGGAAGGAGAGTCAAACAAGTTAGGGACGTTAAGTGACTCTTGGGTAGACACATGGATGATAGTAAATGAAGGGTGTGTTGGTTAGTTTGATCTTAGAGTAGGATAAAAGGTTGACATAACATCGAAGGCCAAAAGGCTTGTACTGTTCCATGGTCTATGTTCTAAATGGTGTGGAGGAGACATGTGGAGCAGCTGATCACCACACATCAGCAGCAAGTAGAGGACCCTCTGAATACTGAGCCGGACCAGATGGAACCAGTGATATCAATCAAGTCATGTGCCTCTGAGCCAGGGTTGGCCATACACAAAGAGGTGATGATAGCAGTGTCACAGGCTCACAGCAGCCAATCAAAGAGCGCCATTTCTGCGGAAAAACAGGAGCTTCAGAAAGCCCGGAGACTGCACGAGAAAAGCTTTCTGAGACATGGAGAACCTTTTCCAGGAATCGCCAACCCCCTACAAGACTGATCACCTGAACGTATGCGATGGAAGGATCATTTTCTATTTCCAATATTTTTGTCAATATTTCCAACATTCCGATGTCAGGAATAATTCCTGTATGGAATAGTTAGAATTGCTGGATGCACAACATGTATGTTATATATCGAGACATACAGAATTACCTATAATTTGTAATGTAATCAGCTGTCTTTGTATCCATGTTCTGTAAGCTTTCACAGAAATTTCTGGATTCCTTTTCTCCTGACATTAACATTAGGCCACATGGAGACATTCTGTTCATTGTTCCAGGTCATTACCTAATATTACAGTGACATTAAATGTAGAACCACTGCCTCATACATGAATAAGTTGATTGTCTGTGATATCTACCACTGTTCTCAAATTTTCTGAGTAAACCTGTGCTCTGCCGAGCTTTCAATGCTGTTTGTATGAAAAAAGTTTCAGAATCAGTCAGATTTCTAATTTTGGATCAGAATATTTTCAATATTTTCAAACAAATGGCTGTCTACGTAAAATCTTTTCAAATATAAAACTCACATGAACTTGGATTTGGTTGTTCTGTTGTGTGCAGCTGCTGCAGGGAGGGGTAGTTTTCATTCACTACGGGAATACAGTGTGATTATTGACTGGAACTGAATAACCTTCGGAATTGGCTATTAAGTGTTGACCCTGTGATTTTGATCATGCTGATTGACTCTCATTACGCTGTGTTAGAGGGTACACATCTTCAAATACTGTACTGGCCAATATGTATGTGGAGGAAGCTAAACCAATTGAAGAAATAATTCACATTTGAAGATCTAATGAATTGTTTTGGGTCCAGTCCTTAAACTCTAGGATATGGTTCTGTGGACAGACAGTGACATGCTTTCTTGCAGCATCATGTTCCATGAGTAACTTATCTTGAGCATGTGGAGATGGGGAGATGGCCTCGGTTGGTGAAGTCACAGCTGAGTACAGAGTGCTTGGTTTAGTACACTGAGCTGTTGAACAGAGATTTAGTGGGTCATTCCAATGTGGTGTAGCAGATTCAATATTAAACTCAGTTTTCTGTTTGTTCAGTATTACGTAAGAGCACAGGATATAGGAGCTATATTTAGGCCATTTGGCCCATCAAGTCTTTCCACCATTCAATCATGGCTGATCAGTTTCTTCAACCCCATTCTCCCACTTTCTCCCTGGAGCAATTGATACCCTTGACAGCCAAGAACCTATCCAATCTGGTTGAAAGGTGCCACATATACTCATGTACAGGTCGATCTCATGTATACGTAAACCCCTAACCTTTGACCAAAAAACCTTGTATTTTCCATGTATCTCATGTATAAGTAAACTCTAGACCTTCACAGTTGTAGATTAACATTTATGAGTCGGTGTGCCTGCCCGTTGTGCTCCGATCCGGTTTTCCAATCTGATGGCTGTATCATGCCATTACAGGTCATCCAGTCAGCCGGCTGTCAAGCTACACTCCAGGTTTTCAGAATTACTGTAATGGTACAACAGATTCTGGATGAGTGGTGCTGGAAGAGCACAGCAGTTCAGGCAGCATCCAAGGAGCAGTAAAATCGACGCTTTGGGCAAAAGCCCTTAATCAGGAATAAAGAAAGAGAGCCAGAAGCATGGGGAGATAAGCTAGAGGGGAGTAGGGAGAAAGGAGCATCGAGTACAATAAGTGAGTGGGGGAGGGGATGAAGGTGATAGATGAGGGTGGAGGGTGGAGTGGATTGGTGGAAAAGAAGATAGGCAGGTAGGACAAGTCATGGGGACAGTGCTGAGCTGGAAGTTTGGAACTAGAGTGATGTGGGGGAAGGGGAAATGAGGAAACTGTTAAAGTCCACATTGGTGCCCTGTGGTTGAAGTGTTCCAAAGTGGAAGATGAGGCGTTCTTCCTCCAGGCGTCTGGTGGTGAGGGTGCGGTGGTGAAGGAGGCCCAGGACCTCCATGTCCTCGGCAGAGTGGGAGGGGGAGATGAAATGTTGGGCCACAGGGCGGTGTGGTTGATCGTGCGGGTGTCCCGGAGATGTTCCCTGAAGCGCTCTGCTCGGAGGCGTCCAGTCTCCCCAATATAGAGGAGACCGCATTGGGAGCAATGGCTACAATAAATGATATTAGTGGATGTGCAGGTAAAACTTTGTTGGATGTAGTAGGCTCCTTTAGGGCCTTGGATGGTGCTGAGGGAGGAGGTGTGGGTGCGGTTGCAGGGGGAGGTTCCAGGATGGGAGGGTGGTTTGTAGGGGTGTGTGGACATGATAAGGTAGTCATGGAGGGAACGGTCTTTGCGGAAGGCGGAAAGGGGTGGGAAGGGAAATATATACCTGATGATGGTGTATTTTTGGAGGTGTCGGAAATGTCGCCGATGATTTGGCTAATGCGAAGGTTGGTAGGGTGAATGGTGAGCACCGGGGCGTTCTGTCATTGTTACGGTTGGGGGTGTGCGGTCTGTGAGTGGAGGTGTGGGATGTGGACGAGATGAGTTGGAGGGCATCTTTTACCTGTAATGGTATAACAGTACAGGTGACCGCAATATGTATTGGTTTCAGAAATCCAAGGTTTACTGCGGCCCAAATACATAACAGGAAACGTTCCAGAACCAGGGAGTGGGAGTTGCTCCATTTTATTTATTTGGGTGATAAATATTCATCCCCTCGAAAACAGTACCTTGTGTATACTTCGGCTGCCGAATTTCTGACTTGACAAATATTCAAAGTTTGAACTAGACACGAGTAGATTAGATTACAGGTTAGATTAGATTACTTACATTGTGGAGACAGGCCCTTCGGCCCAACAAGTCCACACCGACCCTCCGAAGCACAACCCACCCATACCCCTACATTTAACCCTTACCTAACACTACGGGCAATTTAGCATGGCCCATTCATCTGACCTGCACATCTTTGGACAGTGGGAGGAAACCAGAGCACCAGAAGGAAACCCACGCAGACACGGGGAGAATGTGCAAACTCCATACGCCTGACTCGGGAATTGAACCCGGGCCTGTGGCGCTGTGAGGCAGCAGTGCTAACCACCGTGCCACCCATGAGTATATATGAGCATATACGGCACTCAATGAAGTGGCCTGCACAACTACCTGATGCAATGAATTTCATAGATTCCCCACTCTCTGGCTGAAGAAGTTTCTCCTCATCTCTGTTGGAAAGGCTCTTCCCTTTACTCAAAGGCTGTGCCCTCAGCTCCAAGTCTCACCTGCCAATGGAAGAATCCTCCCAATATCCAATCTATCCAGGCCATTCAATTTTCTGTAAGTTTCAATGAGATCCCCTTTATCCTTCGAAACTTCAATGAGTATAGACACAAACACTTCTCATATGTAAAGCTTTTCATTTCTGGGATCATTTTCTTGAACCTTCCCAAGACTCACACCAGAGCCAAGACATACGTCTAGAGGTATGGGGTCCAAAATTTATCACAATACTCTAAATGTGGTCTGGCCATGCTTTAAAAAGGAGAGGAATGACAACGTTGCTCTGACTGACTTCACCTGCACATTTACCTGAAGAGAAACCTGAACTCGGAGTCCCAAGTCCCTTTGTACTTCAGATTTCAGAATTTTAACCCCATAGTGAGGGGCACAGATAGGCGGTTTTGCGGGGGCGACAGACTCACGATTGGTATGTTGCCTCCCAGGTGCAAGGGTACGTGATGTCTCTGATCGTGTTTTCCGGGTCCTTAAGTGGGAGGGGGAGCAGCCCCAGATCGTGGTCCACGTTGGAACCAACGACATAGGTAGGAAGAGGGGTGAGGATGTTAGGCAGGCTTTCAGGGAGCTAGGTTGGAAGCTCAGAGCTAGAACGAACAGAGTTGTTGTCTCTGGTTTGTTACCCGTGCCACGTGGTAGAGAGTCAAGGAATAGGGAGAGAGAACAGTTAAATGCGTGGCTACAGGGATAGTGCAGGAGGGAGGGATTCCGGTTTCTGGACAACTGGGGTTCTTTCTGGGGAAGGTGGGACCTCTATAAACAGGATGGTCTACACCTGAACCTGAGGGGCACCAGTATCCTTGGGGGGAGGTTTGCTAGTGCTCTTTGGGAGGGTTTAAACTAACTCTGCAGCGGCATGGGAATCTGGACTGTAGCTTTTGGGTACAGGATCTTGAATGTAGGGAGGTGAGGAACAAGGCATCGATCTCGAAGGAGGGTGCCTGTAAACAGGAAGGTGGCTTGAAGTGTGTATACTTCAATGCCAGAAGTATAAGAAATAAAGTAGGTGAACTTGCAGCGTGGGTTGGTACCTGGGACTTCGATATTGTCGCCATAACAGAGACGTGGGTAGAACAGGGACAGGAATGACTGTTGCAGGTTCCAGGGTTTAAATGTTTTAGCAGGGGCAGAGATGGGGGTAAAAGAGGGGGAGGTGTGGCATTGCTTGTCAAGGATAGTATTACAGCGGTGGAAAGGACGGTGGAGGAAGACTTGCCATCTGAGGTAGTTTGGGCTGAGGTTAGAAATAGGAAAGGTGAGGTCACCCTGTTAGGAGTTTTCTACAGGCCTCCTAATAGTCCGAGAGAAGTAGAGGAAAGTATTGCGAGGATGATTCAGGAGAAGAGTGAAAGTAGCAGGGTGGTTGTTATGGGGGACTTTAACTTCCCAGATATTGACTGGGAAAGCTACAGCTCGAGTTCGTTAGATGGGTTGGTGTTTGTCCAATGTGTGCAGGAGGGTTTCCTGACACAATATGTAGACAGGCCAACAAGAGGTGAGGCTATACTGGATTTGGTTCTAAGTTATGAACCAGGCCAGGTGTTAGACTTGGAAGTAGGTGAGCACTTCGGGGACAGTGACCACAACTCGGTGACTTTTACTCTAGTGATGGAGAGAGATAAGTGTGCACTGCAGGGCAAGAGTTATAGCTGGGGGCAGGGAAATTATGATGCGGTGAGGCATGACTTAGGATGCGTGGATTGGAAAAATAGGCTTCAAGAGAAGAACACAAATGATATGTGGAGATTGTTCAAGAAAAAGCTATTGGGTGTCCTTGATAAGTATGTACCAGTCAGGCAGGGAGTAAAGGGTCTTGTCAGCGAGCTGTGGTTTAAAAAGGAATTGGAATCCCTTGTGAAAGGGAAGAGGGCGGCCTATGTAAAGATGAGGCATGAAGGTTCAGTTGGGGCGATTGAGAGTTATAGGGTAGCCAGGAAGGATCGAAAGAGAGAGCTAAGAGCAGCGAGAAGGGGACATGAAAAGTCCTTAGTTGGTATGATTAGGGAAAACCCAAAGGTTTTCTATAGGTATGTCAGGAATAAAAGGATGACTAGGGTAGGTATCGGTCCAGTCAAGGATAGTAGTGGGAAGTTGTGCGTGGAGGCGGAGGAGATTGGAGAGACACTAAATCAATACTTTTCGTCAGTATTCACTCAGGAACAGGACACTGTTGCTGATATGAATATTGAATCACAAGTGATTAGAATGGATGACCTTGAGGTATGTAGGGAAGAGGTCTGGGGAATACTGGAAAGGATGAAAATAGATAAGTCCCCTGGGCCTGATGGCATTTATCCTAGGATCCTCTGGGAAGCTAGGGAGGAGATAGCGGAGCCATTGGCCTTGATTTTTATGTCGTCATTGTCCACGGGAATAGTGCCAGAAGACTGGAGGATTGCGAATGTGGTCCCATTGTTCAAGAAGGGGAGTAGGGATAGCCCGAGCAACTATAGGCCAGTGAGTCTCACTTCTGTTGTGGGCAAAGTCTTGGAGAGAATTGTAAGGGATAGGATTTATGAACATCTGGATAGGAATAATGTGATCAAGGATAGTCAGCATGGTTTTGTGAAGGGCAGGTCATGCCTCACAAACCTTATTGAGTTCTTTGAGAAGGTGTCCAAGGAAGTGGACGAGGGTAAAGCAGTAGATGTGGTGTATATGGATTTTAGCAAGGCGTTCGATAAGGTACCCCATGGTAGGCTAATGCAAAAACTACGTAGGTATGGCATTGAGGGTGCATTAGAGGTTTGGATTAGGAATTGGCTGGCTGGAAGGAGGCAGAGGGTAGTAGTTGATGGTATAGGTTCATCTTGGAGTGCAGTTACTAGCGGTGTTCCACAATGATCTGTTTTGGGACCATTGCTGTTTGTCATTTTTATAAATGACCTAGAGGAGGGGCTTGAAAGCTGGGTGAGCAAGTTTGCGGATGACACGAAGGTCGGTGGAGTTGTGGACAGCAAAGAAGGATGTGGCAGGTTACAGCGAGATATAGATAAGTTGCAGAGCTGGGCAGAAAGGTGGCAAATGGAGTTCAATGTAGCTAAGTGTGAAGTCATTCACTTTGGTAGGAGTAACAAGAAGATGCATTACTGGGCTAATGGTAGGCTACTTGGTAGTGTGGATGAGCAGAGGGATCTTGGTGTCCATGTACACAGATCTCTGAAAGTTGCCACCCAGGTGAGTAGTGCTGTGAAGAAGGCATATGGTGTACTGTGCTTTATTGGTAGAGGAATTGAGTTCCGGAGTCCTGAGGTCATGTTGCAGTTGTATAAGACTCTGGTGCGGCCTCATCTGGAGTATTGTGTGCAGTTTTGGTCGTCATAGTATAGGAAGGACGTGGAGACATTGGAACGAGTGCAGAGGAGGTTTACCAGGATGTTGCCTGGCATGGTAGGAAGATCGTATGAGGAAAGGCTGAGGCACTTGGGGCTGTTCTCATTGGAGAAAAGAAGGTTTAGGGGAGATTTGATAGAGGTGTACAAAATGATTAGGGGTTTAGATAGGGTTGACAGTGAGAACCTTTTTCCGCTAATGGAGTCAGCTGTTACTAGGGGACACAGCTTTAAATTAAGGGGTGGTAGGTATAGGACAGATATTAGGGGTAGATTCTTTACTCAGCGGGTTGTGAGTTCATGGAATGCCCTGCCAGTAGCAGTGGTGGACTCGCCCTCTTTATGGTCATTTAAGCGGGCATTCGATAAGCATATGGAGGTTATTGGGCTAGTGTAGGTTAGGTAGGCTTTGGTCGGCGCAACATCGAGGGCCGAAGGGCCTGTACTGCGCTGTACTTTTCTATGTTCTATGTTCTATATAAAAACTAGGCCACGCCTCTGTTCATCCTACCAAGATGCATGACCTCACACCTTCCCAGCCTGCATTCCATCTGAAACTACTTTGCCCACTCTCCTAACCTGTCTCAATCCTTCTGCAGCCACCCTGCGTCCTCAATACTACCTGCCTCTCCACCTATCTTTGTACCATCTGCAAATGTAAACAGAATGTCCTCAGTTCCTTCATCCAGATCATTAATGCATGAAACAAAAAGTTGTGATGCCAACAATGACCCTTACCGGCTCACCGGCTCCCATCCTGAGTCATCAGCTACCATTCATTCTTGAGTTCCCAAGGACGGGAGTCTATTTTGATCTCGGAATGAGTCATACTCAGTTTAGAAGTGTCATTAGAAGTCACTGTCTGCTGGATACATGTAGCAGCACTGGATTTATCACATCTTTTTGCTACTAGGCACAGCACACCAAATGTAACGTCTGGCGATTAATATTAATTCCAATTGTATTTGAAATGAGGATGTCACTTATTGGAAAAAAAAACTTATGGGTGGAGAGTGTGGTGCTGGAAAAACACAGCAGGCCAGGCAGCATCCCAGCACCACACACTCGAACCTGATCTCCAGCATCCTCAGTCCTCACTTTCTCCAAGTTGATTTTAACCTTCCCAGAAAAGTTTTTGGGGCTGGTGGAATTGAGTGGAAAAGGAAGCGTCATGACACTGCATGCTTGAACAGCTGCAATCATTTAACTAACTTTGGATGTGCCATCCGAAAGTCAATTACAAACATTTTTAAAGTATGAATCCAAACACGTACACAGGACATGAACGCGAAATCACCGCACGCTAATTCCGCATAATTCACTGCCCTCCAGCCAAGTGTAAATGGATTACAGCGAGCAACATGTGATACAGCTGGGAATTTACAGAATGTTTTGCAAGGTAAATATACATGATAAGACACTCTTCACTCACGACACATTCTACAAGTGTTAGCTCAAGATTTCAAAATACTCGTTATGGAACAATTGTTTGCAATAAAAGGGAGTAATAAGAAAGTATGCTGTGATATAAATCATGCTAGTTTCTTTCATTTTGAATTTTCAAACATTTTAGCAAACAGACTGAATGGATATTTCACACCATTCTTTATCTCCTCTCTGATTTTACTCTGGGTCCCTGCATAAATAAATGGATTGATGCAGGAGTTCAATAACTGAAGCATGTATCCACTTTGTTCAACAATAAATATCGGTTTGCTGGAATCCGACACAGAGGAATAAGGAATATTCGCAATTCGAACGTAAAAGATTGTAACAAAATATAACAAATATAATAGGATGAATGTTCCTGAGATGCCAAAGAGTAAAGCAGTGGACTTTCTTCGCTTCTCCATCTCTGGGTCATTCTGAGCCTCTCCATTGTCCTGAGTCCGGAGTCTCCTACGGGCTCGATGAGCAGCAAAAATCTGCCTGACAGTCAAAACATTGAGCAGTAATATCAGAATGAAAGGAAGACACGGAGTCAAAATGGAACGAATCCAGTCATATACAGCCCACCCCGGTGCAGTATAATATTCTGGTTTTAGGACACAGAACCATGGTATTTTGTCAATTATGTATATAGGTTTATAATAGAAATATATTGATATATTTTTCATGAAGGACAGTGCACACACCGATCCTATGACCCATGATGTCACCTTCTTCGTGCAATATTTTGATTTCAGCTTTTGACAACATATGGCCACAAATCGATCAAAGGTGAAAGTGACCGTTAACCAGACATAACTGTCAATGGCTGCAAAACTTAATGAATTGCGAACACTGCATACAGGTGTGATAGACAGGAAACTGAATTGGAAATAAATCACAACAATATGGTTTAATATTACAAACGTGACCAGGACCAGAAGATCTGTTGCTGCCATAGAGACAAGATAATATATGATATTTGTGGAGAGACCGCATCTTCTTCGAGATAAGATCACAATCACTGCCAGGTTAGCTACAATAGAAACAGATGGAGAGAACATTATGGTGATCAGATGGTTGTCATTCTGACTCTGAGAAACAATCACCTGTTTCCTGGATTTTGCATTAACTTAAAAATGTTTAACTTAAACCTAAGTAGTTAGAAATCGGCAACATAATGAGCAATTGTAAGGTCGCCATACATAGCTGAAAAGATTTATAAGAAAACATTTTGGCAGAATTTTAAAAAGTATTGTGAAGAAAAGAAACACAGAAACTAACATCATGTTCAGACATCACATTAACAAGAAATGCAGAAAATGCTGCAACAAGGTAACAGTAAGTAAGACAACACAGGTTTGGAGACAAAGAAGTCTGAGATTACATTTCACAATCTGGATAAGAGTATCCTTTTGATTAACTGTTATGTCTTGGTAATGCTTCCATTCACCTTGCTCACAATTGTCCCAAAACAACTCAAAGTGAATTAGCATTCTTTTGATTTTGAAGAGAACATTTGTACAGGATGCAATGAAAAATTTGGTCGCTTCATTATTTATGACTTGACAGCTTCAACTACAGACTTAACCATGACATACTTCAGCCATGATGGGAGCTACTGGTTTACATCAGATTGTGAGAATACATTGAAAGAATTTGGGATTATATGGCTTGGAGAGAAGAATGACAAGAGGAGATTTGATTGAGGTCTTCAGAATCACGAGTGTATTGATTAGAGTGTCGAGAGAGAAGCTGTTCCTGCTCATAGACTAAAAATGAAACAGAGGATAGAGATTTAAAGTGATGTGCAAATAGAAAACAGGAATGAGTTGAAATCTTAGGATATGGAATGAATTTCCATGAAATGTGAAAAAGGCTAATACAATTTTTCAATCAAGACAGCAATGAATGAATATGCAGGTCCGAGTGATATGTCAGGATATGGATGAAAAGATGGAGATTGACGCTCGGCAACTATGCACTTTTGAATAGCCATTGGGGGCCTGATTGGTCAAATTGTCCCTTTCCACATCATGACGATTCTGTACTGTTACAATTTGGTCAAGTTTTGAATACTTAACATGGTGATAATTCAGCAAGAACAACATCTGCAAGGTTTGTGAAAGTTTGTAGCTCAGGTTGAGGTTTAGGGTGTAGGTTTGCTCCTGAGCTGTAGGTTTGATATCCAGACATTTCATTAACTGGCTAGGTAACATCATCAGTGGTGGCCTTCAAGTGAAGCGAAGCTGTTGTCTCCTGCTTTCTATTTATATCTTTATTTGGAATATCTTTATATGGATATAAATAGAAAGGAGGAGATATAGATAATTTTATGTAGATATAAATAGAAATTCGGAAACAACAGCTTCGCTTCACTTGGAGGTCACCACTGATGGTGTTCTAGCCATTAATGAAACATCTGGATATCAAACCTACAGCTCAGCGAGCAAACCTACACCCGAGAACAACATCTGTCTACAATTCATTGACAATCACAACAAATTAAATTCCTGGGAGTTCACCGATAACAACTTTATCAATAACGCAAATGCAGTTGCAATTACATTGTGTGTTGTCCTTAAATTCAACCACACTGACAGAATTAATATTACATGTTCAGACATTACAGTAACTGCAACGACATCATACGATGCTATAACAAATCGGGAAATTGACACAATGAAAGCAATTGCAGTTACCAAACACAAGAAGGCAGTATAACATTACAGATGAGAAATTGCACAGACAATATGAAGAAATTGTACAATGAAAGCGGTGAAATGCCAAAAGTGAGGAAAAGTCAGAAGTCACACGATATACCAAGTTCTAGTCCAACAGGTACCTTTGAAATCACCAGCTTTCAGAGCGCAGTCCCTTCATCGGGTTGAGCAACCCTCCGAAATCTTGTGATTGCAAGTCAACCTGCTGGACGAGGACCTGGTGTCGTGTGTCTTCTGACTTTGCCCACCCCTGAAGACAAATTAATTTTGCATGAACCTCATTAGATTATCACCAGAAACTGAGGAGAAAGTGAGGATTGCAGATGCTGGAGATGAGATTTTGAACTCAGATTTCTCCAGTTTCCTCATTTCCCCTCTCCCCACCTTGTCCCAGTCAAATCCCTCGAACTCAGCACCGCCTTCCTAACCTACAATCTTCTTCCTGACCTCTCCGCCCCCACCCCCACTCTGGCCTATCACCATCACCTTGACCTCCTTCCACCTATCGCATTTCTAACACCCCTCTCCCAAGTCCTTCCTCTCTACCTTTTATCTTTGCCTGCTGGACACACTTTCCTCATTCCTGAAGACAGGCTCATTTCAGAAACATTGATTCTCGTGCTCCTTGGATGCTGCCTGACCTGTTGCGCTATTCCAGCAACACATTTTCAGCTATCATCAGAAACTATTGGATAAATGGGGAATTAACACCGTTATTGTTCAAATGTGACACTTAAATTAATGAAACATTATACATTGAAATCAAATAAACTGATGCAGTGAATTAGAACACATTTTAAATTAAACTGGAGAAATAGACAACTGCCGTGGAACACACAGAAAAGAAACACCACTGATGAAATGCATCTTGTAGCAGATACTGGATGATTACCATAGTCAGAAATTAATGAGATAATTCACCTGGAACTCCAATAGCAGCGAGAATGGGATAATAAATGACAAACACTGGATCTGCCGGTATCGTATGCATTTCAATCACACAAGTTGAGTATTTACTGCACTTCCTTGGAAAGTGCTCACATTTATACCTGTTAGTTAATTAGGGAGGTTTCATCATTACGAACATTGAGGTTATTCTCCTGGTAGTTAATTAGTCTCCTGGTAGTTAATTAGGGAGGTTCATCGTTACGAGCATTGAGTTTATTTTCAGAAACAAAGCTGTGAGCTAATGGAGGAGGCGATGGGCCTGGCATCATCAATGAGCCATCAGGGATTTAGAGACCATGTCGCTCGTGCAGTTGAAAGGTTTTGAAGAGACAACGAGAAACTGTCTGAATAGCAGTAGGAGGTGTAAAGGAAGTTGGTGCAAAACAGCTTAAAAAGAAAGAAAAAGAGAAGGCTAAAAAGGTGTTGCCAGTGAGAACTGACATAGTAATCAACACTGGTGTGAACCAAGTGCTGACGTAGGGGGTGTTCCTATCAGATAGCCAGACAGGGGCCAGAAAGTTCCCCCATGTCAGCAATGAAGGTGTTTAGAGAAGCCTTCCAACAGGTGATGTATCCGGGGCAGGGCAGATTTAAACAACAGCTTAAACTGAACAGGGGTCCCCAAGGACAGGGATGTAGGAATGGGGGACTAAGTTAACTGTCCTGACAACATTGATGTTTAACAAACAATACCAGCCTGCATAATACCACTTAGTAAGATGTAGGAGCGTATGTTCCTGACCAAGCATGATGAGTGAAATTTTTGAGAGTGAAACAAGATCATATCAGATCGCCTGTGCTATGAGTGCTCTCAGAAGAGTAATATGATTCCAAATTGCCCAATATATTTTCTGTCAATCGCCTTTAATGCGCAGAGTTCCAGTTCAGTACTGTATATTTTCTGTACAGTTTGGAAGAAACAACAAGATAAGGGAGTATACAATAAATGTGAGCAACTTGGGAAGCTCAGAGGAACAAAAATGAACTTTGGTTTCTTGTCCTTTGTTCCATGAGCATGGAAGGGCAGTGAAGAGGGCTGTTAAGATCACCGATAAGATGCTTATCTTTGTTAGTGGTGGACAGATTGCAAACGTATACAGGTAACGTGGAGCAGGACATAACTTTGGTTATGGCAAACTTTAGCTTTGAATGTCCTGTATTATCACGATTTCCCTGATACGATATAGTGAAAAATAAAAGATGATAAGTTAAAGAGACTTCAGCTTTTCCTTCTCAACTGCTCCAGCGTATTGCTGCCAGAGACCTGCTCCTTCGATATGCCATGCCAGTCCACGCCATGCCATTGAGAGAATGGCCAGCTTACTGTGTGCAGTATGGTTACCACCTTGTCGCACGGATCCGGTTATGCTGGAGGGGTGTGCAAAGGAGATTCAGAAGGACTTTGCCTCTGATGGATTATTTCTGCTGTGAAGAGAGACCGGATAACCCCCAATTGTTTTCTTTGCAGTAGCAAATTTTGAGGGAGAATCTGATAGAGTAATTGACTAAGTACTCAGAGGCTACAAATCTATTGTAGCAGAATGGTCCTAACATGAGTAATCATAGAGTCATACAACACAAAGAAAGGCCCTTTCGACAAAACTGGTCCATGTGGACAAAAATATCCAACCACACTCAGCCCATTTCCCTGCAGTGGGTCCATATTCTTCTAAAAATTTCCGATCCATGTATTTGTCCAATTGGAGTCATCAAGTCCTACAGGACAGATTCAGACGCTTTGGCCCAAACTGGTCCATGCCGGCCAAAATGTCCTTCCATTCTAACCCCATTTCCCTGCACTTGGTCGAGATCCTTTTAATACTTTTCAATCCATGTATTTGTCCAAATGCCTTTTAAATGTTGTTAATGTACCTGCCCCAACCACTTCCCATTGCAGCTCATTCCATATGCATACTACCTTCCATGCAGAAGCGGTGCTCCTCAGGTTCCCTTTTATTCATTTCCCTCTAACCTTAAACTGATGCCCTCCCATCCTCAATTTCCCAAGATAAATTGCGTTCATTCTACCCATACCTGTCATGATCTTATACACTTCTGTAAAATCTCCCATCACTCCTATGCTCGAAAGAAAAAAAGTCCTAGCTTGTCCGACCACTCCCTGCTACTCAAACCCTTCAGTTCTGGCAACATCCTTGAAAATTTCTTCTGCACTCTTTCCAGTTTAATAAGATCCTTCCTTCAGCAAGGGGATCAAACAGAACACAATACTCAAAGTGACCTTACCAACATCCTTTACAATTTCTAGACTGAGTGTCCCAAGAACCATTTTTACTGCCCTATCTACCTGAAATTCCACTTTTGGAGAGCTATGCACCTGAACTCCAAGGTCCTCCTGTTCCACTACACTTCTTGAGGCCCTACCATTCACCATGAAGCTCCTACTTTGATTTGAGTTTTCAAAATGCAGGACCTCACTCTTATCGATAGCAAAATTCATTTGCCATTTCTTGGCCCGTTTCCCCAGATGATCAAGGTCTTTCTGCAATATTTGACAACATTCCTCACTGCCCAGCATACGACCTATTTTAGTGTCATCTACAAACTTACTAATCATGCCTTGTACATCTTATCCAAATCATTGATTACAGATCACAAGCAGCAATGGGCCTAACAATAATGTGTGAGGAACTCCACTAGTCACAGGCCTCCAGTTTGACAAGAATCCGTCCACTTTTATCCTCTGCTTCCTACCATCGAACTTCATTTAAGTGAAGTTTTCACCCCACAGCATAACGGTAGCCTGGAATATACTGCCGAGGAGGACAGTTGAGGTGGAAACCTCACAATCTTGAAAACATACTTCATTGATTACACCTCGTGTCTTTCAAGGCTTTGATATTAGTGCAGGAAGTAGGACACATATGCATCGAGTATATTTGGGGGATACATAAGCAATGGGCTGAAGAGCCTTTTGTTATGGACTAGGCCAAACCCCCTCAACATACTTTAAGAGGGCCACATAACTACCCTAACTTTTCCTTATTTTAAAGGCAGATGTGAAGTGGGTGTTCCAGGTGTAATGCAGCTGGACAAAGCATTCATATTTAAGAAAAACAGAATTTATTTAAAAACACTACAGGTGAAGCACGAAAAAAGAAAGTGGAATTTACAACAACTTAATTATTGGAAATTTTAACCAACGTGATGCAGTAACTATCACAAATTAATTGTTCCAAATACAGTAACATCCCATAAACAAATCACATGGGATAAAAAAGATAAATTCAAAGAGTCATACAGGCAGGTGGGAGCCGCATCAAGAGAGAGATCGCAATAGAAAGTCAGAGTAATTCTTCACTGAAGCTTTTAACTCCCCTGGATTGACACATCTTGTGACTGCTACAGGTAAACGTAAACTAGGATCAACTTGAACTGCGAGAACTGGCCACTCCCCTTCCATTAAAAAAAACAGACTCTTTGGTACTTCTGAGCTGAAAATGTGTTGCTGGTTAAAGCGCATCAGGAATCATTCCTGATGAAGGACTTATGCTCGAAACGTCGAATCTCCTGTTCCTTGGATGCTGCCTGACCTGCTGCGCTTTAACCAGCAATACATTTTCAGCTCTGATCTCCAGCATCTGCAGACCTCACTTTTTACTCTTTGGTATTTCTGCATTTACAATCTATGTTTAAAAGAAACAAGGACAAAATAACCTTTCTAAAGTGACAGCATCATCACATTCTTCTGAACTGTATAATTCTATGACACTGCGATGAGCCTGATACCCTCCAAAGTGATTGAACTTCGTGTCATATCGAAGGATACTCTGCCATGACATCTTTCAACTTCTCCTGTCCCTTTCAGGATGAAGAAATACTGTTATCTCCACAACTGTTTCTCTGTCTCTCTTACAAATGCACCCACTTGGAAGAGCGCAAAAAAACTCATGACACGACTACTTGGAAAGATGACAGTGCTTGTTATAGTCTAATACCTGATCAGAGCTTGCGAAGGGAATATTACAAATGGAGCAACAAACACGCCCATCAACTGTATATTGAAAGGACTTATAAACATGTTTAATGTTGTGCTGATGGGCGCAACATCAATGCAGATCTCAGGGCCATCGAGACATGAAGTGATATTTGAGCCCAAGCATTTAGACTTCGGAATGTTACTGATGGCATTTGCAAGGTTTGTGAAGGTTTGTAGCTCAGGTTGATATTTAGGGTGCAGGTTTGCTCGCTGAGCTGTAGGTTTGATATCGACCAGGACAACACATCTATCCTGGGACAGGCTAAGCAAAGGCATGCCAGAGAATTCCTAGAGGCCTGGCACTCCAACCACAATGCCATAAACAAACACATAGATCTAGATGCCATCTATCAACCCCTCAGATAACAAACAGGAAATGACATCACCACAAAACTCAAGAACCCCATCCAGGAGAAAGATATAAATAGAAAGCAGGAGACAATAGCTTCGCTTCACTTGGAGGTCGCCACTGATGATGTTACCGAACCAGGTAATGAAATGCCTGGATATCAAACCTACAGCTCAGCGAGAAAACCTACACCCACTGATGGCATCGCAGTAGTCAGGGTTCATGTAAAGGAACAGGGTAGGGGAATGTGTCAGGGTGGAATACTCTCCGGAGGGTTGGCGTGGACTTTAGATTACTTACAGTGTGGAAACAGGCTCTTTGGCCCAACAAGTTCACACCAACCCGCCGAAGCGCAACCCACCCATACCCCTACATATACCCCTTACCTAACACTACGGGCAATTTAGCATGGCCAATTCACCTGACCCGCACATCTTTGGACTGTGGGAGGAAACCGGAGCACCGGAGGAAACCCACGCAGACACGGGGAGAACGTGCAAACTCCACACAGTCAGTCGCCTGAGGCAGGAATTGAACCCAAATCCATGGCGCTGTGAGGCAGCAGTGCTAACCACTGTGCCACCGTGCCGCCGTTGGGCCAAATGTCCTGTTTCCACACTGTTGGGATTCTGTAATAGACTAGCCCCAGCCAGCAACAATTGGAAACCAAATTGGCACAGTGGTTAGCACTGCTGCCTCACAGCGCCTGTAGACCCGGGTTCAATTCCCGACTCAGGCGACTGACTGTGTGGAGTTTGCACGTTCTCCCCGTGTCTGCGTGGGTTTCCTCCGGGTGCTCCGGTTTCCTCCCACAGTCCAAAGATGTGCGGGTCAGGTGAATTGGCCAAGCTAAATTGCCCGCAGTGTTAGGTAAGGGGTAAATGTAGGGGTATGGGTGGGTTGCGCTTCGGCGGGTCGGTGTGGACTTGTTGGGCTGAAGGGCCTGTTTCCACACTGTAAGTCTAATCTAAAAAAAACATCAAAGTTCCATAGACCGGAAGGAAATTTAAAGTTCAGTTTTTGTCTTTTCCTTTCTAAACAAGACAGAGACAGATATAATTCGAGTTGAAACAATCATTTACTTGTAATTCTTTCAACCGATTGCACTGTAATCTCTGTTTGGTCAAATCCTGAGTCCCAGCAACCCATATGTCAATCTCCAGCCAATTCAACACCACATATGAAGGTATTGTATTCAACAACATTTCTGGGGTTTGACAACCCATGGGCAGTAATACCATGGACCTGTGTGGAACAATTAGCTGTAGATGGAGCCAACATATTCTCAAACTGAAGCAATGCTCAGACGTATTGTCCATGTTAGAACATTGGCCAAGTACATCCTGTCCACCCAACAACAATAACAACAACAAAACAGAAATCGAATCAACCTGATTGGCGGAAGAGCGATCTCACACAGAAATAAACTCACACTAACTCTCATTCTGAGTATAATCGCAGGCATTATTTCCTGACATAGCTTAGGCCCTGAGTCAGTTGTGGAAACCTATTAGATTCGAACATTATCTGGCATTCGGAAGCCCATAATAATTTGTTCAGACTCGTGTTCAGTTAGAATCCACTTTGAGCCTCTTCACCAATGAATTTTCATGCATCAAATTGTCAGATGTGCAACAAATAAATACGGCTGAAGAAAAGAGATATAGAATTTGCAGAAAGACAAAAATTGTCCACGGTACATCGCTTTTTCCCAGCAATGGCAAACATGGAGACGATCACTGATCATTTCCCTGGTTACTGGGATTTTTTAAACCAGGCAGTGACACGCCTTATTTTCATAAAATTCTTGTGTCATCTTACAAGGAACATGTGAATCTGATACTGGTTTGAAAACTGTCATCTCCAAAATGAAAGCAACATAGAATAAAAAGCAAACAGACATGTAAACTAATGAAATTAAATATACCACCATTACTGAATCTCCAATCATTAATACTTGTATTATGGAGTCCAAATTACCGAGCAGATTCATTGCAAGAGTACAGAAATAGAACGGACATACACTGGACTCCCAACAAGAAGACATGTGAGGAATGTGAACACATGTTCCCCCTTGGGCCAGATGTCTCTAGTGCAAACAGCATTGAGAATGTTGGACATGATCCGTGAAAAATCAGTACACTTGTCCTGGCCATGTTCATTCTAAAAATCAAGTCTATTAAAAAATGGCACATAGTTTTCAATATGGGAAACATTAACAAGGTGAAAAGCTCAGAATGCAAGATAGCACCAACAGCATCGCAGGCTGTGGGAGGGCTTCTGAGACTGTAAGCTTCAGACCAGCCATATTCTTCTGTCTGTCTCTGTATTTATTTTTCTTGTTTCATTTGTTTATCTTTTGACATTGTTGGAAAGCTGCAGCGTTGTCGGTGGCTGGAGCGAGGCCTGCTGACTCTCCAGGACCCGAACCTGGTCTCTGATTCTTGCTGGGCAGAGGGCTGTGGAGACGAAAGTGTAGCGCTGGAAAAGCAGAGCAAGTCAGGCAGCATCCAAGGAGCAGAAGAGTTGTGTTTCAGGAAACAGAGAATGGGGATAATGTAGTCCATTTACAAGTATTATAGAATTCCTACAGTGCAGATAGAGGTCATTCGAATCTGCACCGACACTTGCGAAGAGCAACCCATACTAGCCCCATAACCCCACATTTAGTGCAGTTAAACTACATCGACAGTACATCACTGCATTGTACAGGGCAATTTCGCACGGAATTTAACTTGCACTCTTTGTGGAAGGAAATCGGAGCACCCAGAGAAGATCCAAACAGACACAGAATATGTGCAAACTCCACACAGAGCTGGAATTGAACCCAGTCCCTGACTCTGTGAGGTAGCAGCGCCAACCACTCTGCCAATGTTCTACCCCTGCCACAGTGTGTATACAGAGTAGGCCGATGGTGGCTGTGCTGAGGTGACTTGGCACATTGCCGACAGCTGAAAAGGGGAATACTAACCCAGGATCTTACCAAAGTATGACTGTAAGGGGACTCAGTCTGAAGTCCATATCAAGGAAGAACGATATTTTCGACATCCCTATGTCAGGAATACTGCCTGTACATAATAGTTAGAATTACTGGATGCATGACATGTATATTGTAAAACTATACCTACAGAATTAACAATAATTTGTAATGTAATCAGCTGTTTTTCTGTCCATGTTTTGTAAGCTTTCACGGAAATTTCTGGATTTCTTTTCTACTCGTACATTCATACATTGATGTCAACTTTGTTTCTGTGGTATCTCCTATTGTACTCCAGTTTTCTGAATGACTCTATGCTCTACCGGGCTTTCAATACTGTTTGCAAAAAAAAAGTCAGAATCTGTCAGAATTCTGATTCTGGATCAGAACTCTTTCAAACAAACTGCTGTCTGTGTAAAATCTTTCAAAATATAAATCACGCATGAACTTGGATGTGGTTCTTCTGCTGTGTGCACTGTGTCAAGTGTCCAACTGCTGCAGGGAGGGGCAATTATCATTCACCATGGGAATACAGTGTGATGATTGACTGGAACTGAATAACCTTAGGAAGTGGATAGTCAGCATTGACCCTGTGACTTTCATCATGCTGATTGGCTGTCACTGAGCTGCGTCAGAGGGTACACATCATATACTGTATTGGCCAATATGTCATGTGGAGGAATTTCAATCAATTAAAGCAATAGTTCATATTTGAAGATCTATTAAATTGTATTGTGTTCAGCCCTTAAACTCTCGGATATGGTTATGTGGACAGACAGTGACATGCTTTCTTGCAGCAGTAGGTTTAATTTATTCTGATCATGTGGAGTTGAGGAGATGCCTCAGTCGGTAAGTCACAGCTAGATAAAGAGTAAACTAAACTGTTGAGCAAAGATTTAGTACATCATCCCAATGTGGTATATCAGATTCAATCTTAAACTTGGTGTTCTGTTAGTTCAGTATTGCATAAGACCACAAGATATAGGAGCAGAAATGAGGCCATTTGACCCATCAAGTCTGCCAGCATTCAATCATGGCAAATCAGTTTTTCAACCCCCATTCTCCTACTTTGTCCCTGTAACCTTTGATACCTTTGACAACCAGGAACCTACCAGCTCTGTTTTAAATATATTCAATGACCTCACTTCCACAGCTTTCTGTTGCAATGAATTCCATAGATTCACCACTCTCTGGCTGAAGAAATTTCTCCTCATCTCTGTTCTAAGGGCTCTTCCCTCTACTCTAAGGCTGTGCCCTCGGGTCCTCACCTATCCTGCCAATGGAAACATCTTTGCAACTTCCACTCTGTCAAGGTCTGTCAATTTTCTGGAAGTTTCAAATAGTTCCCCTTTATCCTTCTAAACTCCAATGTGTACTGACCCAAACATTTCTCATATGTTAAGCTTTTCATTTCGGGGATCATTTTCTTGAACCTTCCCTGCACCTGCTCCAAGGCCAACACATCTTTTCAGATGTATGTGGTCTGAAATTATTAACAATACACCAAATGTGGTCTGCTGAACTTTACAAAGGCTCAGAAGTACATCCCTGCTGTTATATTCATATTCCCTCAAGATGAATAATAGCATTGTACTTACTGACACAACCTGCAGGTTTACCTTAAGAGAAATCTGAACGAGGAGTCCCAAGTCGCACTGGACTTCAGATTTCTGAATTTTTAACCACATTTGGAAAATATCTGTTCATCCTACCAAAGTGCATAACGGCACACTTTTCCATGTTGTATTCCATCTGTCACTTATTTTTCCACTCTCCTCACCTGTCTAAATCCTGCCAAAGCCTCCCGCCTCCTCAACACGAGTTGCCACTCCACCTATCTTTGTACCACCTGCATAAGTAACCAGAATTCCCTCAGTTCCTTCATCCAGGAATGCATATTTTGAGAAGTTGTGGCCCCAACACTGACCCTTGCGGAACTCCACTAGTCAGCGGCTCCCATCCTGAGTTGCCGGCTGCCATTCATTCTTGAGTTCCCCCAGGATGGGAGCCTATTATGATCTTAGAGCGAGTCATACTCCCTTTAGAAGTGTCATTAGAAGTCACTGCCTGCTGGATACATGCTGCAGTACTGAATTCATCACATAGTTTCGCTACTTGGCGCAGCACATCAAATGCAATGTTTAGCGATAAATATCAATTCCAATTGTAGTTGATATGAGGATGTCACTTATTGGATAAATTTTTTGGTCGAGAATGTGATGCTGGAAAAACACAGCAGGTCAGGCAGCATTCCAGCACCACACTCTCCACTCTGATCTCCAGCATCTGCAGATCTCACATTTTCTGAGTTAGTTTTAACCTTCCCAGTTAATTTGTTTTGGGGGGCTGGTGAAATTGAGTGGAAAGGAAAACATCGCGACACTGCAAGGAAAGGGTAGATAGGGAGAAGGTTTTTCCCAGGGTGAAGGATTCAATAACAAGAGGTCATGCTTTCAAGGTGAGAGGTGAAACTTTTAAGGGGGATACACGCAGCAAGTACTTTACACAGAGGGTGGTGGGTGTCTGGAGCGTGTTGCCAGCAGAGGTAGTAGAGGCAGGCATGGTGGATTCAATTAAAGTGCATCTAGACAGATGCATGAGTAGGTGGACAGGAGAGGGATACAGCTGCTTAGGAATTGGGGAATAGTTGCAAACAGTGGATTTGGATCGGCTCAGGCTTGGAGGGCTCTGGGCTGTAAAGTTTCTTTGGTATTTTTTCTTCTTGACTTTGCTGACTAAGTTACAACTTCCCAATTCAAATTCTCTCTGATTTTGCTCCACTAAGCACTTTCTCTCTCTTTTTCCTCTCTCTCTGTCTCTCTCTCTCTCCCCGGCTTTCTCCCTCCCTTTATTCTCTCTATTTTTCCTTTTCTCTCTCCCTCTCGCTTTCCTCTCTCTCTGTTTATCTTTTAACTCCATTTTCCTCAATTGTAATTTAAGCTTTTCTACCTCTACTGCACTTGTCTGTTTCTCTCACACGCCTGTGAAGGGTAGGTGAAGCGCTGCTTCACCTGGAAGGCATGGTTGGACCCTTGTACACTGAGAAGCAAGGAGGGAAATGGGCAGCTGTTACACCTTCAGTGGTTGCAGGGCAAGGTGCCATGAGGCTGTTGGGAAGTGGAGTTTAGGAATGAAAGAAAAGTGGATGAGGGTTTTCCTGGAGGGACAGGTCCCTGCAGAAGGCTGATGAGGTAAGGTAGGGGAATATGTGTCTGGTGGTGGCATCTAGCTGGAGATGGTGGCTAATGATCCTCTGGGTGTGGTTGCTGGTGGAATGATAGGTAAGGAGAAAGGGAACCTTATCTCTGGTGCGGAAGGGAAGAGAAGGGGCGAGGACTGAAGTACAGGTGATAGGTTGGACCCAGCTGAGGGCCACGTCTACAGAGGAGATGGAGAACCTTTGGTTCAGGAACACGGTGGACATTTTGAAGGCCGTCTTATCAAAGTTGGCATCATCTGAATAAATACAATGGAATTGGTGTAAGTTAGAGAATGGAATAGAGGCTTTGCAGGGACCAGCACTCGAGGATGTATCGGCAAGTTATTTGTGATGGATATCGATGGCCAGTCTAAAACAAGAAATAGAAACAGAGATAACAAGGAAGGGAAGCGATATATCAGGGTGTGTGTGTGTGTGTGTGTGTGTGTGTGTGTGTGTGTGTGTGTGTGTGTGTGCGCGCGCGTGCTCTGTGGGGGACGGGAGGGCAGAAGGGACTCAGGAATGATAACTTTGCAGATGTCACAAATATTGATCAAGTCATTGACAGTGAGCAAGAAAGTCTCAGAATACAGTAAAATAGACAGATTAGTCCAATGGGTAGATCAACGATGGATATAAATGTAACCCTGATAAACGAGAGGTGATGTGCTCTGACAGGAGTTACAAGACGAGACAGTACGCAATGAATGCAGAGATACCAGGACACTCAGAGGTTCAGAAAGATTTTGAGGCATTTGCTAACAGATCCCTGAAGGCATCAAGGCAGGTTGATTGGTCAGTTAAGAAGGCAAATGGGAAATGTTTCTTTACCCATTGAGGCAGAGATTATCAGAGGAGGGAGGGGCCTGATTGTGCTCCAGTCATTTGGATAGGCGGCAGCAATGTAGCTGTGAAGGGGGAGGCTGGATAAGCTCGGGTTACTTTATTTAGAACATAGAACATTGAACAATACAGTGCAGAACAGGCCCTTCGGCCCTCGAAGTTGCGCTGACCTGTGAACTATTCTCAGTTTGTCCCCCTACACTATCACAAAATCATCCATGTGGTGGATGTGGCTGAGTTGACTATATTAGCAGGTAGTGCATTCCACACCCTTACCGCTCTCTGCTTAAAGAACCTGCCTCTGACATCTGTCTTAAATCTATCACCCCTCAATTTATAGTTATGACCCCTCATACCAGCTAAAGTCATCATTATAGGAAAATCTCTTTCACTGTCTACCCTATCTAATCCTCTGATCATCTTATATGTCTCTAACAAGTCCACAGCAGGTCAGGCAGCATCCAAGGAGCAGGAGAATCGACGTTTCGGGCATAAGCCCTTCTTCAGGAATGAAGAAGGGCTCATGCCCGGAACGTCGATTCTCCTGTTCCTTGGATGCTGCCTCCCTGCTGCGCTTTTCCAGCAACACATTTTCAGCTCTGATCTCCAGCATCTGCAGACTTCACTTTCTTCTAACAAATCCCTCCTTAGCCTTCTTCTTTCCAATAAGAACAGATCCAAGTCTCTCAGCCTTTCCTCATAAGACCATCCCTCCAGACCAGGCAACATACTGGTGAATCTCCATAGCACCTTTTCCAATGCTTCTACATCTTTTCTGTAATGGGGTGTCCAGAACTGTGCACAATATTCCAAGTGTGGCCGCACCAGCATTTTGTATAGTTGCAGCATGGTATTGTGGTTCCAGAACTCAATCCTTCTACCAATGAAACCTAACACATGTATGCCTTCTTAATAGCACTATCCACCTGGGTGGCAACTTTCAGGGATCTATGTACATGGACTCCAAGATCCCTCTGCAAATCCACACTGCCAAGAACCTTTCCATTGACCCACTACTCTGCCTTGCTCTTATTCTTCCCAAAGTGCATCACCTCACATTTAACTGCATTGAATGACATTTGCCACCTCTCAGCCCAATTCTGCAGTTTATCAAATTTCCCCTGCAACCTGTAGCATTCTTCCAAACTTTCCACTACTCCAACGACTTTAGTGTCATCTGCAAATTTGCTCATCCATCCACTTATGTCTGAATCCACATCATTTATAAAAATGACAAACAGCAGTGGTTCCAAAACAGATCCTTGTGCCACACCATTAGTACCTGGACTCCAGGCTGAATATTTTCCATCAACCACCACTCACTGCCTTCTTTCAGAAAGTCAGTTTCTAAACCAAACTGCTAAATCACAGTCAATTCCATGCCTCTGCGTTTTCTCTATCAGCCTACCATGTGGAACCTTATTAAAGGCTCTACTGAAGTCCAAGTATACCGCGTCAACTGCCCTACCCTCATCTACGTGCTTGGTCACCTTCTCAAAAAGCTCAATGAGACTTGTGAGATACGACCTGCCCTTGATGAAACCATGTTGACTATATGAAATCAAATTGTTGCTTGCATGATGATTATAAATCTTATCTCTTATTATCCTTTCCAAAACCTTTCCTACACCAGATGTAAGGCTCACTGGTCTATAATTACCTGTGTCATCTCTGCTGCCCTTTTTGAACAAGTGTACAACATTTGCAATCCTCCAGTCTTCAGGTATTAAACCTGTAGACATTGACGACTCAAATATCAAAGCCAAAGGCTCTGCTATCTCCTCCCTAGCTTCCCAGAGAATCCTCTGATAAATCCCATCCGGCCCAAGGGACTTGTCTACTTTCACTCCTTCTAGAATTGATAACACCTGTGCGTAACTAACCTCGATCCTTTCTAATCTAATATCTCGTACCTCATTTTTCTCTTTTATAATACCCTCCTTTTCCTGAATGAACACAGTTGACAAATGTTCATTTAACACCTCTCTGATCTCTACAGGGTCCACACTCAACTTCTCACTTCTATCTTTGATTGACCTTATTCCTAACCTAATCATCTTTTTATTCCTCACATATCCATAGAAAGCTTTAGGGTTCTCCTTTATTCTATTTACTAAAGACTGCTCATGTCTTCTCTTTGCTCTTCATAACTCTCTCTTTTAATCCTTTCTAGCTGTTCTGTAGCTCTCCATCGCCTCATCTGAAACATCTTTCATCAACACATAAGCCTCCTTCTTCTTCTTTACAAGAGATGAAATTTCTGTCGTAAACTATTGTTCCCTTATCTTATCACTTCCCCCCTGCCTGACAGGGACATACCTATCAAGGGCACGCAACATCTGTTCCTTAAACCTGCTCCACATTTCCATTGACTGCATCCCCTGCATTTTGCTAGCCCATTCTATGCATCCTAATTCTTGCCTAATCGCATTATAATTGCCTTTGCCCCATCGATAACTCTTGACCTGTGGCATGAACCTATCACTTTCCATCGCTAAACTAAACGTAACTGAATTACGGTCACTTTCTCCAAAGTGCTCACCTACAACTAAATCAAACACTTGGTCGGGTTCACTACCAAGCACCAGATCCATGTGGCCTTCCCTCTTGTTGGCCCTTCAACATACTGTGTCAGGAAACCCTCCTGTACACATTGGACAAAACCTGCTCCAACTGAAGTACTAGAGCTATAACATGTCCAGTCAATATTGGGGAAGTTAAAATCCCCCATAATGACCACTCTGTTCCTTTCACTCCTACTCAGAATAATTTTGCAAATCCTCTCTTCCACCTCCCTGGAACTCTGCGGACGCACATATAAAACTCCAGATAGAATTTCCACCAAATCAGTCATGTAACTGGATTAACAAGGAAGGCAGTGGGATAACAGTGTGCAGTAGAACAGCTCTCAAGGAACTCACCAGCATGAGGTTTTGAATGTGGAATAACCTCACTGAATGAAGGTCATCACTGAAAAGAATATCAAAAGATATTTAAATATTGATGGGACTGATAGTGAGTGAAATATTGTAAATATTGTTGTTTGAAGAGAAACTGGATTGAACATTTGAGACTAAAAGGATCAGATTAATCCAGTCTTTCGGAGATTCAAATACGGACGTAAATCTCAGTGATATCACATCATTAAAATAAACCTGCTGTCATAAATTGTTTGTTCAAAATGATACAAAAAGGTTTGAAGATGTAATCACGGTTTCCCAGTGGAGATACCACACAATATAAAATAAAGTCTCTGGAACTGTGTCAGCTCCATCGACGAGCGAATTCTCTAATTCCAACAGATTGCCAGCAGCAGGAAGGGAAAGGTTTTGTCACAAACAACGAAATGCATCTTCTCATGGAAAGGATCGAGAAAGTGTACAACACCATCCTTGCTGTTGTTAGTGTTCCTGGTAAGTCTTGTAGCAACTTACCTTAAATCATCCTTATTTCTTTAAACAACTGATAATTATTATATTTCCATTTAGCAGGGCTAATTCTGGTGCCAGACGATAGTGTCCTCACTGAGTGAGTTTAAAGTGAATAGTTTGTCAGTTCGGAGACTCCTCAGTAATGTGCAGCATTGTGTGTTTCCCTATACTGTGCAGAATGGGTTGACACTGAGGCCACATTGATGGAGTTTGGCTGTGTACTGGCCCTGGCTGGTCTAGAAAGGGTTTCAGAAGACCAGCCTGCTGTCGGTCAGATGGGTTTTGTAACAACCCACCTCTCAGTGACACCTGGTGTGTCCCATTCTTTGATAGAAAGGGATTGTGTTGGTGGATCTTGCTCAGGCAGCTTGCTCCAAATGGGAGCTCAGATAAAACTGGGCAATGGGTGTGTTCAGCAGGTCATTAGGAATGAGGAAACAATGGGGGCTGCAGCTAGAGTGTGGTGCTGGAAAAGGCACGCAGGTCAGGCAGCATCCAAGGAGCAAGAGAGTTAGAATTTCGGGCAGGACCCTTCTTCAGGACAGTTACAATGACCAATATTGCATGGATTATTATTTTATTTGCGTGAGGATTGTGCTGTACCGTCATGGACAGGTGGGGGGTAGGGGTGGTGTGGGGGGGGGTGGTGCGGTGGTTGTGTCCGAAACCTCAACTCTCTGGTTCCTGTGATGCTACCTGACCTGCTATATTTTTTCCAGCACCAGGCTGTATCAACCTAGCTCATTAGGAGGGATAAGTGATAGGCAGCTGGAATGAGTTTGACTCATGCAGGTTTTCATCAGTCTGTGGATGTGTGGTGGCACAGTATTTGTGAGGATAGATCACTGGGAGGGCTGTTAAGCACAGGAGTCCAATTATGTTGTGTATAATTGAGTTATTTGATTGTCAAAAACATGTGCCATTTGTAAATGATGCAGAGTGCTGTGGTGCAGTGTCTAAAAGGACAAATGCTGAGATCTGGAATGTTTTGGCAGCAGCTCTCCCACAGTCGATAAAATAACTTTGTTCAACATGATGTTTCCTACGTTGCCCTTTGTTGTTGTTATCCTTTGATGTTCCCCAAACAATAACAGTCCACGAGAAGGGGCTTTCATTTGGGATTGTTATTCCGTCTTTGGCTATCAATTTCGATAAACGTTTATTAGGCTGTAATGCCAAGCCGAGGTACAATTCTACTGATCTCTGTGGAGAATTCTGGGTAAACTGTGGGGTATTCCAGCCTCAGTGTGTGCTCCGAATCTGGGAGGGGGAAATCTCCCTTCACAAGGCCGAGGAGAAGAGCTTGGGACTGTGAGCCTGGACATCAGGCAGAAGCTTTGCTTTATCCCAGATAAAGTGTCTGCTTTCTACACCAGATCATTACAATGATTGTGTGGATTCCAATTTTATTTGTGTGAGGGCTGTACTGTACTACCTTGGACAGATGGGCGAAGTCTGGTTGTGGTGGGTATCTAACCTGGGACATGGTGATTGGATTCACTGCTGAGCACCTTCATTGCTCAGATTGTCAGGATGAGAAAGGAACTCAATGCCCTATCACTTGTTCATCCATATTGTAGGGGCCAGCCATTCCTGGACACTACAGTGCAATTCAATGCACTGTACTGTCATTCAGACAGTGTGGATATAGAATTCTGGAGGCAAACTGAACTGTGGACACTCCAAAACCAAATACATAAATGTTGTGATCAATGAGGTGTCTCCTATTCTTTGTTCCACTGACCCCAGGTGTCTTTGTGTGGATGCTGTGGGATCATGGGAAATGCCAGCCAGTCAAAGTAACCTGCAAAGCAGGTGAAATCAACTGCCTTCGAACCAAAAATACCTTGCGTATATGGTCGTGTTTCTATGAGTAATCTGCTGTTCATGTTCTTCCCTATGTCCTTTCAATGTGTACATGATTCATTTAGGGACAGTTTGCTTCTGTGATTAAGGTTGTTTCAACTTCATATAACATGGAACAACAATTATCTTTCTGTCTTTTCTTTGAGTCTGGGCTCAGGCACAGAGAATCATATAATATGGAACAACAATTATCTTACTGTCATTACTAAGAGTCTGGGCTCAGGCACAGAGAATCATATAAATGGAACAACAATTATTTTTCTGTCATTACTTAGAGTCTGGGCTCAGGCACAGAGAATCTTTGATTAATAACATCAAGTCTATTTTTTTTCCTTTCTCTTACAGTTAGTCGAATGGTGATTATAATCTTAGCTCGGGGCAAATGTGGTCTTTCTAAATGCAATACTCGCTATCTGGTGGCCATGACAACATCAGATCTACTGTTCATTGTTTTTGATATCATCCTTCACCGATTTCGATATTATTATTATCCACTGTGTTTCCTGGACATTACTCCTGTTTGTCGTGTTCATTTTGGCCTGAGCTGTTTGACCATTGATTGTTTGGTGTGGTTCACCGTTGCTTTTTCCTTTGATCGATTTGTCGCCATTTGTTTTCATGAGATGAAAACAAAGTATTGCACAGAGAAAACTGCTATGAGGGTTCTCGCAGCAATCTGCATCTTCTTTTCTTTAAAAAACATTCCTAACTACTTTGTACATAAATCTGGAAGGATTGTCAACAATGTTCCATTTCATTGTTATGCCAGTTCTGGTTATTTTTATGACCCTCGGTGGAGAAGTTTTAAATATTTGGAGAGATTTTTAACACCAATGTTCCCATTCACTTTTATTGTCTTTATCAACGTTCTGACTGTCAGACACATCTTCGAGGCCAATAAGGTGCTGAAGGGACTGAGAGGTCAGAGAAAAACACAGAATGATCCAGAGGTAGAGAGCAGGAAAAATTCTGTGATTTTACTCTTTGCGATATCTGCCAGCTTCATACTTCTCTGGTTGTTGCATATTTTATATTTCTTTGATGCTGGTTATTCCTTGGATTCTGTTGCTTTTGGTCTGTTTGTTCAGATTGTATTTATGTTGAGGGACTTTAGTTGCTGCACAAATGCACTTATTTATGTGGTGACGCAGAAACATTTCAGAGACCAGTTAAAGTATGCCATGACATATCCATTGATAAAAACATTCCAGTTGATGAATCAATCCAAGTAACTGAGAGCCAGCATTAGATTAGATTAGATTACTTACAGTGTGGAAACAGGCCCTTCGGCCCAACAAGTACACACCGACACGCCAAAGCGCAACCCACCCATACCCCTACATTTACCCCTTACCTAACACTATGGGCAATTTAGAATGGCCAATTCACCTGACCCGCACATCTTTGTGACTGTGGGAGGAAACCGGACCACCCGGAGTGGTAACCCACGCAGACACGGGGAGAATGTGCAAACTCCACACAGTCTGTCGCCTGAGTCGGGAATTGAACTCGTGTCTCAGGCGCTATGAGGCAGTAGTGCTAACCACTGTGCCACCGTGCCGTTAGCAGCAGCAGATAACGGAATGAGTAGTCCACATGAGGAATGGACTGAAAGGAGAAGGAGGAGCAGCAACATGATAACACTCCTTTACTAATGGGCAAGGAATGACTCCATCTGAGGAGCGAAATGACAGTGACAGGAGGAGTAAAGCCAGGGTAAAGTGCTGTTAGCAATGAGCAACAATTCGTAGTAAGTGGAACAACAAAAGCAAAACCAAAAGAAGAATTCAATATGCACGAAAGTGACATTCATCCCAAGTAATCCGTTCTCAGTGAGTGAAGTGGGTAGAAAAATAAATGATATGGAGGAAGGTGTAATCATTCGCTGCAGGCCAGAGTAGAAAGTGCAATGACAGGCTCCTGTACAGTCTTCTTCACTGAATTCTCTGATCCATGCATCTCGGCAAATTCAAAATAAGAGAAGTTTCCTGTTAGAAAGAGGAAAGAACATACTGTAAGGATTCTGTGTCTTTTGATTGTACATTTATTTTCATCAATAATTTACTTTGTTTCCTTTCAATTCCTCACTTTGGTCCCTGGCAATTGGAAGTTGAGATTTTCACATTGATCAATAGGAAAACCCAAGGACAAAAGGAATTTGAACCTTTTGAGAAAACATGTGATTTTCATTCAAAGACAGTAAAATGCAAAGCAGGAGAAGACAAAGGTAGTCTAGATTAAGCTATTTCTCTGATATCATTCTGTTACTTTATTTGTTCCTTTCCACGAACCAGCTGATGTGTTGACGGGGGAATCCAAGCCCAACCAGAGGGATTCTGGACTCCCTCCCTGCACCTGCCCAATGACCCAGCTCTCTCTCTGATTTCAGATGCTCCTTCAAATCTATCTCTCCATATATGCTATTGTCATCTGACCTAATATCACCTTCAGTGGATTAACATTAACTCTGTTTAATTTGTCATGATAAAGGTCTTTTGAACTATGTTTGAGGACTGTGTTGTGGTAAAGTGCACAGTGATGGTGCTATCGTGGTTAGTGTAGCTAACTTCCGAGCAGGTGACCTGGGTTCGATTTTTTACATCGATCAATAGGAAAGCCCAAAGACAAAAGGAATTTGATCAATTTGCAAATGCATTTGGCTTTCGTTCCAAGACAATTTCACTCCTCTTTCCTACAGAAAGGATGTTGTGAAACTTGAAATGGTTCAGAAAAAAATTACAAAGATGTTGCCAGGATTGGAGGGTTTGAGCTTTAGGGAGAGTTTGGATAGGCTGGGACTGTTTTCCGAGTTAAAAAAAAATGACTGCAGATGCTGAAAACCAGATTATGGATTAGTGGTGCTGGAAGAGCACAGCAGTTCAGGCAGCATCCAAGGTGCAGCGAAATCGACGTTTCGGGCAAAAGCCCTACATCAGGAATAAAGGCAGTGAGCCGAAGCATGAAGAGATAAGCTAGAGGAGGGTGGGGGTGGGGAGAAAGTAGCATAGAGTACAATGGGTGAGTGGGAGAGGGGATGAAGGTGATAGGTCAGGGAAGAGAGGGTGGAGTGGATAGGTGGAAAAGGAGCTCGGCAGGTCGGACAAGTCCGGACAAGTCATGGGGACAGTGCTGAGCTGGAAGTTTGGAACTCGGGTGAGGTGGGGGAAGGGGAAATGAGGAAACTGTTGAAGTCCACATTGATGCCCTGGGGTTGAAGTGTTCTGAGGCAGAAGATGAGGCGTTCTTCCTCCAGGCATCTGGTGGTAAGAGAGCAGCGGTGAAGGAGGCCCAGGACCTCCATATCCTCAGCAGAGTGGGAGGGGGAGTTGAAATGTTGGGCCACAGGGCGGTGTGGTTGATTGGTGTGGGTGTCTTGGAGATGTTCCCTAAAGCGCTCTGCTAGGAGACGCCCAGTCTCCCCAATGTAAAGGAGACCGCATCAGGAGCAACGGATACAATAAATGATATTGGTGGATGTGCAGGTAAAACTTTGATGGATGTGGAAGGCTCCTTTAGGGCCTTGGATAGTGGTGAGGGAGGAGGAGTGGGTACAGGTTTTACAGTTCCTGCGGTGGCAGGGGAAAGTGCCAGGATGGGAGGGTGAGTTGTAGGGGGGCAAGGACCTGAGGGAACAGGCTTTGCGGAAGGCAGAAAGGGGTGTGGAGGGAAATATATCCCTGGTGGTGGGGTCTTTTTGAAGGTGGATTATTTTCGGAAATGTCGGAGGATGATTTGGCTTATGCAAAGGTTTGTAGGGTGGAAGGTGAGCACCAGGGGCATTCTGTGACTGCTTTCCCTAGAAGATCAGAGGCTTTGAGGTGACCTTATGGAGATTTATAAAATAATGAGGGGCATGGATATGATAAATAGGCAAGGTCTTTTCCTTGGGATGAGGGAACCCAGAATTTGTGGGCTCAGGTTTAAGGTGAGAGGGGAAAGATATAAAAGAGACCTAAGGGACAACTTTTTCACACACAGCATAGTATGGGTATGGGATGAGCTGCCAGAGGAAGTGGTGGAAACTGGAACAATTGCAACATTTAAAAAGCATCTAGAAGGGTATATGAATATGAAGGGTTTGGAGGGATATGAGCCAAATGCTTGCAAATTGAAGTGGATTATGTTGAGTTAACTGATCGGCATGTACGAGTTGGACCGAAGGGTCTGTTTCTGTGCTGTATGTCTCTGTGACTCTATGACTCTGTGACAAAGGCTGACTGGATGAAACTGTTTACCTGCTGCATTCTCTCACACCTCCTCCCACCTTCCCTCCCTCCCCCCTCTAATCCCATTGAGATGACTCTAACTGTGCTCCATCCCTGGGAGAGGTACGGCCTCAGTGGAGGGAGCTAGGAGTTGACTGGATGAGCTGGAACTTGGCAGAGAGGGGACTTTGAGTGAGAGATCTGGGAATATTCCAAAGCAGGTTCTGGCAGCCACTGTCCCTTTCACCAGGTGCACTGAGCAGTGGGTGAGTATCGCTGTGTTACTGTTTGTCTGTGCTTGTGTGAGTGTGGGCAGTGTTTGAATCTCAATCCCAGTTTTGATCCTTTAACCTTATCCCCTCCCTGAACCAGTCCCTCCAAAAGCAAGGCCCTGGAGCAGAGCCTGTCCCAAATGTGAGAAAGGAAGTGTGAGAGACCAGCGAGAGAGCTTGGACAAACCGGAATGGTGAATGTCATCTCTTTAATATCGCCATATCGGAAAACTGCATGAACTGCAGAGAGACAAAGGACTAATGGGCAAACAGGAAAGATAGCTTCTGTTTGCCACCGCATTTTTTGCAAATAAAAGCTTAATTGCATGAAGGATTCTCTGCATCTCCTGGGAATTTTTTACAGAGTATTGGGTGATTTCCTACAACATATCTGGCGACCCAGATGGGACCAGGAAGAGACCTTTCCCTCTGAAAGAGGCAGCAGCTGTAGGACCGAGAAGTCTCCTGACACAGACAGAATAAAAGGGCTGGCCAACCACAAAAAAGGGTACGCGTCTTGCTGCTAATTCAGACCATATTCTATCAAGTAAGGGAAGTCCTCAGGAACACAGAAGCGCAAGGGAAACTGCTGGAGGGTCTCCCCGATGCAACGAACCATTATATGGGTGGTGAATTAGAAGACACAGAGGATTGTTTAGGAAAACTGTGCAGTAGGGTAAGTAGATGTAGAACAAAGAGACTGAGACAAAATTCCACATGGTGTGTGTACTTCCTGTGGATACCGCTCTGAATAAATAAAGGGAAAGAAAGAAACTAATGGAGTGTCTGGGCAGAACAGGTTAGGAAAGATCATTTTATTGTTAGCATTGGAGATTGAGACAAAATTCCACGCGATGTGTGTAATTTCTGTGGATACCACCTTGAACTAATAAAGGAAATGAAAGAATTTCAGGGGACGGTACGGGCAGAACAGGTAAGGAAAGATTATTTTATTGTTAGCATTAGTGATTTTGAATGGAATTGAAAACCAACAGATTGGTAGTAGACAATTAAAAGTAAAATAGTTGAGAACATTAGAAAAAGTTTTCTAAAGTGCTACTGGACTGTTGACGTTTTCAAAACAAGGACTGTCTGATAATTAGACTGACGTAATTTTAAATATAAACAAAAGGTCTGCTTAGGCAGGACTCCGTGTGTCTGTGTGAGAGAGAGAGTAAGAGAGAGAGAGAGAGACTCTAAATTTAACCATTTGTGATCTGGTTTGAATGCACAGTTGCTTGTTGGTGGTTGAATGTTTGTGTTTTGTTCCCCGGTGCTCGAGATCCTGGAGTGTTTTGATTGTAATTTGTTTTAAAGGTTTTTTCAAAGAACCATCAGTGATTAGTATGTCCTGCGAATAGGGGCCTGCAAAGTAGACCGAACGAGGTTAGATTGTCTTTATTAATGAGTTGAAACCAAAGACGTTTCAGGACGGACAGATTGATAAGGGATGGTTGCAAGCTGTAAGCTTAGGGAATATTCATAATAATTGATGAAGCACTACCAGACTTATAAGGCAACGGGGAGTGATCTGTGAGAACAGAGGCAATAGATTAGCTGGACTGAACCATACGTTAGGATGCACAAAGGAACTGCAATTGAAATATTGAGTAAGAAGATTCCAGTTGCAAGAAATGATATTATTAAAAAAAATTGAAAATTGGTGAAAATAGCGAAGGATTTACTAACTAATGGCCAAAAGAAGGTACCTTTGATATAAATATGTAAGATGAATTGGAAGGGTTAATTAAGAATTACAGACCTTAGGATAAATTGAAAAAGAGAATATTGAAGAGGGAACAGGAATTAGAAATTTTAAAGCAGTTTAGAGTTGCCAGAGAAGTATTCAGGAAAGTGTTTCAGGCACCAGTTACAACTGATGTGAGGGCCAGAGAGCAGAATAAACAGTTGCTGGAAACAAAGACATTGGAAGAGAAAATTTCCACGTGTTTAGAGCAGAAAAAAGAGCCTTTGGATATGAAGGCTCAGCAAGGGAAAAAACACTTATGTATCCCAGATTAAAAGAATTAGGTACACCTCCTCCCTCTTCAGGTGAAGAGATTGCAATACGCTGTCCTGTAACAAGGAGAATGGTAGCGATAGAGGGAGAATTGTTTTGAGAGGAAGCTGACCCAGAGCCGAATGCATTAAAAATAGAGCGACAGAACAGGTGAGTAGGCAAACAGAATTAAAAGCTTTACAACCGGAAAAAGAGAGATTGTGAGGTGAAATTCAGACATAACATATGTTAAGAGAATAAAGAAATTATGATGCATATCTAAATCATTCCAGAAATGTTGTGCAGAGACTGATAGAGAGTGACAGGGGGAGAGGAGCAGAGGAGGCAGTAATACAGGCAGGAAGATGGGCCTGAGCACAACAACTAGGAAAAGAATGGGAGGAAATAGAAGTCTGGTCAGAATTCGAATCTGATAAGGAATCACAATGTAGCAATTTCAATAAGGGGAAGAAGATCCCACAGGGGAAGATATTGCCATTGTTTCTAAAAGTGGGGAGACAGCCGCAATACATTCCTTGGTCAGCCCAGTATCTGGAAAGGCTTTGGAAAGGTGTTGCCCTGTTTACAAGGTGGAACAGGAAAGCCTTTGAAGATGAAACTATGGGACAGTTGTTGGCTATGGGGGGTTTGAAGGCACTGTTGATACAAGTGGGGGGGGGGGGGGGGTGGTGTGTGGCTCCCGAAGTTAAGAGAAATAATGGACCAAGCCTGCCTGAAGAATGTAGTGGACAATCCGATGATTGATGGTACTGAGTTTGATCAAGTAAGACAAATGTTATGGCTGGCCGTTAGACTGTTATCTACCTAAGATCGATCCCAAAGCTTTGAGAGGGGTTCCACTAGAAGACACTGAAAACCCAGCAGCCTATCTAGAAAACCAACTAAGAAGGTGGAGGCTTAATACAGAACAAGATCTGGGAGGTAGCCAACTGTTAACTACAATGTTCCGGACTGCTATTGTAAGATTCCTGATGAAGGGCTTATGCCCGAAATGTCGAATTTCCTGTTCCTTGGATGCTGCCTAACCAGCTGTGCTTTAACCAGCAACACATTTTCAATTGGTAAGGCAATGCCTCCTCAAATCAAGTCTAAGCAAAAGGAGATAGTGGGTCTAATGTCCATGGCCCACCAGTAATTCAGAAGCTAGTCAGCATGGACTGGTTGGACCAAAGCGTCTGATTCCATGCTGTACATCGCTATTACTCTATGATTTTATGTAGTCCATGCAGTTGGAAGATACTGGATAGACATAAAGAAGCTGGCCAAACAACAGGAAGAAGTGCAAAGAACGTTGGCACACATGCAGCTCAAGGAACTTTAAAAGAAAGAAAGAAAAAAAGCAAAAGGATGTTGCCAGTGACAACTGGCTTAATAGGCGCTACCGAAATGAACAAAATGCTGGTCTAGAGAGAACACTCTCACTACCTGGCAAGGGCTGGAAAATCCCATGTCGATAATAAACATTTTTGGGAGAACTTTTCCACAAATACCATATCAGGGCAAAATAAAATTAACTGGCAGCCCAGACAGAACTGGGGTTTCCAAGGACAGAGGCAAAGAAGTGTGGGGGGGTGGAGTGCAAAGGGTATGGTGAGAAGTCAGACTCAGAGAAGATCAGAAATAGTGTGTTAGGAGTGTTGTCAACCAGGCCATTTTAGAAATGATTGTTCATATTGGCCCAGCCCTCCTGGCCTCAGGGAGGACATATGAGTCGGGAATGTCCGGCTGTCACACTACACAATCCTTACAGGCCTGATGGGGCCTGTAAATCTGTATGGGATGTGTTAGGCGTGTCCAGAGAACCCGAGCAGGAAGGGGCAGTATCCCATTATAACATGGGAAGCCGAACAGGAACCTATTGAATAGGTCAGTTTATAATGACAGTTGGCAACTGTATGATAGATACTGAAGCTGTTTGTTTTTGCTGCGAACTGCAATGTGCTTCCCACCTTCCCATGTCAGGTAAATTTATTGAGATTGTAGCATTCTTGGGTAAACTACAGTCAACAAGGTTTACAGCTCCAGTAAGTTTTCAATGGATAGTAAAACAGTCGTCTTGCCTTCATTAGTCTCTGAGGTGATGCTGGTTAATTTGCTCGGCAGAAATGTCTTGCTGACATTAGAATTGAAATTGGAATATACTCAAAAGAGATTAAGTGTAGAAACAGCGAGTTCTCAGTTGGTTTTGCAGGAAGCCAATTTATATTAGATAGGTGACATAGATGATAATGTTTGAGAGACTTGCCAAAAAGGGAGGAAAGATGTTTTAGCATTACTGCCTAAAGCTAAGCCACCCAAATCTGAGCTGCATTGCAACGGAATGTTTGTCGAGTCTCAGAGTAAAGTATTGGTGGTGGGGTGGCACTGTGAAGTTGTCACCCTGCAGCATTTACTGAGTGAAGCTATAGTGATGGAAAAGCAGGGAGCAGCATTGCAGATCAGACAAAACAAATTTCTGGAAAAATGGTACAATGTGCCAAGGGCTGCGCCACATGTGATGCTGTCAGTAAATGAAGGACATCAGTCCAAGGATGTGGGGCCCATGGTAAAGCAAGCAGAAATTATTAGAGATTGGTAAATGACAGCACTGGGGGTCTGGAATTCTGTACATCGTAACTGGGTTTGAGTTGCAGCTTGTGTAGACTTAGTGAGGAACCCAAAGGAGGTTGAGGTGGTTTCCCAACACAGTATGCTGATGAAGTGGCTCAAGGATATCCACCTTGTTCCCAGGGGCTGGAGGTGGCTCATTTTGCCTATGAACAGGCATCCTCCATAATGATGGGCTTTCCTGTGATCGTATACACGCAGCATAAGGAAGCAGAATTGTTAGAAAGAGGGTAATTTATATTGACGCTTGCCAGGCTAATGACATATCAGATGTTATTGCCATTTCCAGACATAATGATACAGAGATGCATTACAAGGAATTTGCGGACTATATTCCACTAGAACATGAGGGAGACCCCCATGATTGCATAAGGAAGATGACTACATTCGCTAAATTGAGGAATGATTTACAATCTGAGCCGCTGCCTGATGAGGATAAAAGGATTCTGTTCATTGATGCCTCATGTTATTGGGACTATGATGAGAATCATGCAGGGTTTGCAGTCGTGCAGCAAGAGCAGTCTCAGGTTAGAACAATTAGATTGAAAGCCTGTCCACAACCTTGTTCAGCACAGCTCGCTGAGCTTAAGGCACTAACAGCAGCAATGTGAGTCAATGGAAGATGAGGAGGCGGATATCTATACTGATTCAGCCTTTGTTCATGGGGTCTGCCATCTATTTGGGACAGTCTGGAAGTGAAGGGGCTTCAGGAAGAGCAACAGATATCCGATAAAACGTTGCCAACTGATTGTAAGTTGACGATTGCATTAATGAAGCTAAAAGCGGTAGCTATTATAAAGTGTCATGCACACAAGAAAGATAGTGATATGGTGTTTAAGGGTAATCAGGCAGGAGATGAAGCAGCTAGAATGGCCTCTGAATGCACTTCAGCTCTCATTGTGCTCCAGGTGTGTTTAGGTTTGGAGCCAACCATCGCCAACATCATTGAGATTCATGGTAAAGCGACCTTAGCTGAGTAAATGCTATGGAGACAAAGGGGAGCCAGATGAAACCAAGACAGCCTGTGGTGAACAGAGGAAGGTTTGTGGGTAACACCCACCCCTTTGTTGACCACTCTCTTCTCAGAGGCTCATGGGTTGGATTACTGTGCTATAGGGGAAGTACTGAGGAAGATAATGACAGATGGCTTTTGGTCAGCTTACTTGCAGGCTTCAGTGGATTATGTATTATGACAATGTGATATATGTGCTCAAAGTAATATTAGAAAAGGGATAGTGACCCTTATAGGACACATGCCAGTGCCTGTGGGACCATTTCAGCATTTGGTGATCGGTCATGTGGACGTGATAAAGAGAGTAAGAAAGAAGAGATCTATGTTGGTGGTAATTGAAAGGTTTAGTAGATGGGTAGAGGCAATCCTTTCGGAAGACTTAGGGGCAGGCACAATAGTGAAGTTCTTAACAATTGAAGTTGTTCCAGGGTTTGGCATACCGTCAAAGATCAGTTCAGATGATGAATCTTCTTTTATCCAAAGGGTGGTTCATTTGGTGCTGCAGAGTTTGAGGATCATGCAGAGATTTTGATGTGTGTATCAGCCCCATCACAAGGCATGATGGAACAGGTTAACTGAACTTTAAAAGCTAAGACGAATAAAATTTGCATACGTAGCAATCTTAATTGGGTCAATGCACTGCCACTGGCACTGATGATCTACCATATGCAGACTAACCACATGACTAACTTGTAGCCTCATGAAACGCTTACCGGTAGACCCATGCCAGTGCTCAAGTGGAGGGGTCCGTACGACAAGTCTAGCTTGAAACAACTGAAACTTGACCTTAAGCAGTACATGCAACAGCTAGCAATGATATATGAGTCTGTCCCACACAGGAATTACTGAGGGTGCTGGTGTCTGCCAAGATAGTGGGACCTGTTCAGCATGGAGATCAAGTGTATGTATGAGTTTTCCAGAGGAAGAGAAATGAGCCAGATACCAAGGCGTCATCCACTACCGCTCAAGTGGAGGGACAATCTACGTGGTATCATGTCAATCACTGCACAAAAATCATCGTGCAGGTGTAGACCGACTCCAGGGTTGAGACACATGAGGGCAGAGAAGGGGCAGTGGTGGTCAGTAGGGGTGTACAGGGACTCAATACTCCTTTACAAGATCTTGAGCAGTTAGTGAGTGAGGCCTTTGGGGATACTGGTGTCTCCGGGTCTGTCGGTGATGCTTTTGTGGAAGGTGTCAGTATGTGTGGCTGAGGACAGGTTGGGGGAGGTCACTGATGCCCCCACCACAGTCCTGAACCTTTCTGCTCCCATGCTGGCTTGGGGGGTCCATCGATTTGGTGGAACTGGCAGATCTCACTTGAGATTGTTGTAATTGGTTAGCTAAGGGACATCCCCTATGGGTTTGATGCCAGGAATGGGATTGCTGCAGGCTGGGAAGTACTTCTCCCTGCCATAGGGATTAGCAAAATCCCAATTAGCAACAAACCAAGGAGATTTGTTAGTTGCACTGATGCTGCCCTCTTGGTGTTAGGTGAACAGTTGGATGCAACCAATAGGATGATATGGCATGGCCGGCAGGCCTTGGGCAAGCTGTTGGCTGAGAAAGGTGGTCTCTGTGTAATGTTAGAGGAACATTGGTGTACCTTTATACACAATAACACTAGCCAGGAGGGATCTTTTACTATGGTGATGGATAAGCTAAGGAATTTACAGAAGGAGCTTAAGGAGAATGCAGGGTCTGGCTATTGGTTATTTTAGCTGGTTGGATAGCATTTTGGGTGGAATGTCGGGGTGGGGGGGGCATGTTTACCAAGATTGGGATTGTTCTGGTATCGTGCTGGTTATCACTGTGTTTGAATTTTGCTGTGCTGTATACCTCTTGTTAAGTCTTTTTTTAGTGCGTCTTGCTGTGTGACAGTTCCCTGTGATTCTGGTGGACTCAGTCCCAACCCCCTCTTCCACTGCGGGTTCACCACTCTGCTTCTACGATCTGATGTCTGCTGTGGTGCTGACCTCTTGTCCGGACGAAGACACCTGATTTGCATGTGTTGCGAGCGTGTTTAGATTGTGCGGGCTCCTTGGGTCTTTTTTTCTGTTCAAGTTATTAAAGTACAGGGTTTTGGCCTTGTGCCTCCAGTTGTGGAGGGAGAATGCTTTGAGATCTGGATCTTGGAAATTGTTTTTGCCCGCTTTTGTGCCTGTGCCTACCAGTTTGGCTTTTGTGCATCTGACATCATTGTATTCTTTGTCTATGTGAGACCTGTAGGTCTCAAACGGGGGAGTATTTGAAAGTTACTCTGGCAATTATGCAGTTAACTTAGTGGTGTAATGCATGCACAGGATCATGTTACAGGACTCCTGTATCAGATAATGGTAGTGCACTATGATAGGTTAGTTAAATCACTGACAAATAGGGTAATGCTGAGGATGATGGTGGTGTAATGTGATAGGTTAAGTGTAATGTAGTGAACCAGTGTGGCAGAAGATGATTAGTATGGGAAGACAAAGCAAGCCAGTATGATTGGTTATACTAATGTTATCAGATAAGCGTGGGAACCTAAGGCCATATAAACGGCAGAGAGACTGGTGGGCACAAGATACCTTCTGATTGCCACAGCTTTCTTTGCAAATAAAGGCTGAATTGCATGAAGGATTCACTGCATCTCCTGTTTTTTTTTTCAGAGTATTGGGTGATTTCCCACAACACTCTGCATCTCTTTCTCCCTCTCAACCTTTCTCTCTCATACTACTTTTCTTTTTCTTTCTTCCTGACAGCTTCTCCTTACATCTTCTTTAACTTATCTCTTTATTCTCCTTTTGTATATTTTCTTTCCCATTCTCTTGCTTTCTTTCTTCTTTTCCCATTTTCTCTCTCTCTTTATTTCTATTCCTTTCCTTCCCATTTTCTGCCTTTCAATCCTGAAAATGCACACCCCCTACAATTTTGGATAACATCTTCCCCCACAAATTTTGCACCTTCCCACCTCCCCTACATAGCGTCATTTATCCTGAACTCTGTAGTTCCTCTTTTACACACCCACTGTATATAAAAGCTCCTCTGTATCTCCATCCATCCACAATACCATTCTCCCCTGCTGTGTCCCTGCCCTGGGCTTGAGGGCAAAGGGAGCATGTGCAGACACTAAATGTGTCTTTTGACTGCCCAATATAATCTCATGGAGTCACAGAGTCATGCAGCATGGAGACGGAACCTTCGGTCCAACCAGTCATGTTCCAAAACTAACTGCACTTCGGCCATATCCTTCCAAACCTTTCCTATTCATGAACTTATCCAAATGTATTTTAAACATTGTAACTGCACCTGCATCCACCACTTGTTCTGGTAGTTCATTCCAAGCACATACTACTAAAAACATTGCCCCTCATATCATTTTTCGATCTTTCTCCTCTCACCTGAAAAATATGGCCTCCAGGTTTGAACTCCCTCACCCAGGGGAAAGATATTGTCATTCACCTTATCTATGCCCCTCATGATTTTTTAAACATAAAGAAGGTCACCCTCAACCTCCAATGCAACAGCCCATTTTTATATCTCAAAACTTCCATTTCTGGCAACATCTTGGTAAATCTTTACTGAACCCTCTCCAGTTTAATAATATCCTTCCGATAACAGGGCAATGAGAATTGCACACATTAGTCCAGAAGAGGCCTCAGCCCTGTCCTGTACAATTTCAATACAATGTCAGAACTCCTGTACTCAAACGTCTGTGCAATGAAGGCAAGTGTGCGAAATGCATTCTTAACTGCCCTGTCTAAATCTGATGCAAATTTCAATGAATGATGTCCCAGAACTCTGAGGTGTCTCTGGTCTATCACACAACCCAGGGCCCGACCATTAAGTCCTGTCCTTGTTTGTATTACTACAATGCAATACCTCGCATTTATTTTGATTAAACTCCATCTGCCACTCCAAAGCCCTTTGAACAAATTGATCAAGATCTTTTGTAATCTTGGATAACATTCTTCACTAGAAGAAAGTGAGGACTGCAAATGCTCAAGATCAGAGTCAAGAATGTGGCACTGGAAAACCATAGCACGTCAAGCAGCATCAGAGGAGCAGGAGAATCGATGTTTTAGGCATAAGAACTTCATCAGTATTCCTTCATCTGCTTTGCTTTTCCAACACCACATTCTGAACTAATATTCTTCACTGTCCATTTTACCAACAATTTTGGTGTTGTGCAAAAGTTCTTCCCATATTGCTATCCAAATCCTTTCTGTCGATGACAAACAGAAGTGAGCCAATACCAATCCCTATGGAACACTGCTGGTCTCCATCTGAAAAACAATGCTCCAGCATCAGCTGCTATCTTTTACCATAAAGTCAACTATGTATCCAATTGGCAAGCTCAGCCTAAAGCCCATGTAATCTATCTTTACTAATCTGTCTCCCGTGTAGAACCTTGTCAGAAACTTTAATAAAGGCCAAGCAAAAAGCATCTACCAAACTGTCCTTATCAATCATTTTGTTTACTTCTAAAAACAAACCCAGTCAAGTATGTGAGACATTATTTTCCTCACACTAAACCATACAGACAATCTCTAATCATTTCTTTCCTCTCTACCCGATGCAAACCCTATCTTTCAGAATCACATCCAACAACTTACTCACCACAGAAGTGAGACTCACAGGTTGATAGTTCCCAAACTTCTCCTCAAATGCCTTCTTAAACAATGGCATATTAACCACACTCCAGTCCTTTGGTTCCTCACTTTTGTTTACGGATGATACAAATGTTTCTGCTAGGGGCCCTGCAATTTTCTCCCTAACTTTCTGCAATGTCCTGGGACACATTTGGTCAGGTTCAGAAAGTTTATCTATCTTAATGTTTTTTTTTTAAGATGTTCAGCCCTTAATCTTCTGTACTTTGAACTGTTTTCAAAACATCAGTATTTATTTCCATGATTACTCCAGCCTCCATTCCTTTCCCAAGACTAAAAACTGATGTGAAAGGTTCAACACAAAGACAACCTCGTTGGTCTTTAAGGGGTCATACTCTCTCTCCAGTTGCTCCCTCACTCTTAATTATTTATAGAATCTCTTTAGATTATCTTTACTTTATCTGCCAAGACTATCTCTTATGTCCTTATGAAGAATGCCCTTACAGTCTTTATACTCTTCAAGACATTCTTTTGATCCCAATTCTCTCTCTAATAGATGATTGCCGTTTGATTCTTGACTTGAACTTCAACACCTTTATTCATCTATTGTTCCCTTACCAACCTTGCCTTTCACTCTAACAGGAACAAAATGCTTCTGAACTCTTGTTAACACACTTTTGAAGGACTCCCACTTGTCATCATCCATTTACCTGCGATCAGTCTACTCCAATCAACTTTTGAAAGGTCTTGTTTCATATCCTAAAAAATGGCCTTACTCCAAAGTAAGAACTTTCACTTTTATGGAAGACTTATCCTTTTCCATAACAATTTTAGAACTAATGGCATTATGATCACTAGTCCCAAAGTGTTCCTGCATTGCCTTCAGTCATTTGCCTTGCTTTATTTTCGCAAGAGAATTTTAAGTTTTGGTTCTTCTCTGGTAGGGACATTTATATATTGATAAAGAACATTTTCTTGCAATTTTATAAATTCTTCACCATCAAAAGCCTTAACACTACGTTAAAAATCACACAACGCCAGGTTATAGTCCAACAAGTTTAATTGGAAGCACACTAGCTTTGGAAGCACACAATGCAGTTTAACACTACAGTAATTTGAGTCAATGTTTGGAAACTTAACATTCTCTCTTATTACAATCTTATTATTTGTACATCTACTTGAGATCTCTACATATTTGCTTCTCAGTTGCTCTCTATTGGGGAGCCAATAGTACAATTCCTTCAAGGTGATCATCCTTTTCTTATTTCTAACTTCAATCCATATATTTTCATTAAATGATTCCTCAGAAATATCTTCTCTAATTACAGATGTATTAATTTCCTTAATCAATATTGCCACTCCCCCTCCTCTCCTTCCTCTCTTTATATCCTTTCTATTAAATAGCCAGCATATTGAACTGCCAGTCTTTTCCATTCCTCAGCCAAGTTTCTGTAATAGCAATAACATCCCAGGCCCGTGTTCCCTTAGGTGCTTTGAGTTCATCAGCCTTATCCATAAGAGATCTTGCATTGAAATAAACACAATTTAAGTGTTCAGTGTTCCTTTGTTCTCTGACTGGTTCTTGCCTGTCTTTTCTGAATAACTTGCTGTTTTCTGATTCAGAACCATTGTCATCTTTCTTTCTACTTTCCCTGTTACTGAGAAATCCCCTCACTTCCACACCCACCCTCTCTAAAACCTTATAGTCTCCTAAAATAGAACTTGCAAATCTGCCCACCAAGTTGTTGGTCCCCTTCCATTTCAAGTGAAACCCATCCTTTTTAACTAGATCTTTTCTGTCCCAGAAGAGATCCCAATGCTTGAAGAAATGGTTTCCCTGCACATTGCAGCACCTCTTCAACCATTAATTTATCCGCCTTATCCTTTGATTCCTTCCCTCATTAGAACTTGGCACCAGAAGTAAACCAGAGATTATTACTTTTCATATTCTATTTATTAACCTTCTACTTAACAGTTATACTCACTCTGTAAAGCCTTAGCCCTTTCTCTAATTATGTCATTCCTACTAATGTGTACAAATGTCAATTCTCCTGTTCCTTGGATGCTGCCTGACCTGCTCTGCTTTTCCAGCGCCATATTCTCAATTCTGATCGCCAGCATCTGCAGTCCTCACTTTCTCCTTGTTGTTTATAACATTACTGTGAAGTCTCTTCCAAGGATGCCTGTCTTGAAGAAGTTCTCTTCCACCCTCCACAAAGATTTCAGTGAGTCTCTCTCTCACTCATGCTCTCTCTCAGTGCACCACCTACAGGTCGCCTCCTCTGCCCTGAAGCTCTCCAGCCACATCCTGAAGCAGACTCACTACTAAAGCCATGTCTCCTTCCTCAGCACCTGCCTATGAAACACAACTATCCCACACGGACTCCGGACTACATTCAGACCAGCACAGACTGGGCATGACCAGGACAACCACGACCTACATCAAATGTAAAATGACCATATACGGTACTCTATCCAGATCCTCCACTCCACTCTCACAGTCATACACTGCCTCAAACTCTTTTTTTGCTGTCAGCTCTGCCTGAGATCAGGGCCACAAAGTAGCTCTGCTGTACTTCATCCTGAGAAGGATCCACACACTCAACAAATGTTTTTTCTCCAGCTTACCAGAAATGAAAAAAATACAAGTTCACAGAGCTCTCTTTTACTTTCCTTCAAACCCAGGATTGCTCGAACATACCAGAACTCCCTCCAACCTCCAGAACTTCCCAGACAACATTACCACACAACTGCTCCAGCCATCACCACCGTGGAAAATGATGATGTTACTCTGCCCCGACACCCCACAAACCCCAGCCAACTATCCCACCTCGGTGATCACCACCAAGAAAACCACCTCCGCAATAGCTGCCAAACCATTGCCTCCACGATCACCACCAAGACCACTACCTCCGTGATCACCACCAAGAAAACTATCTCTGCAATCACGACCAAGACCACTGCCTCCACAATCACCAAGACTCCTGCCTCCGCGATCACCTCCAAGACCACAGTCTCCGCAATCACCACCAATCCCATTGACTCCACAATCACCACAAAGTCCACTGTCTCTGTGATCACCACCAAGACCACTGTCTCCGCAATCACCACCAAGACCACTGCCTCCGCGATCACCACCAAGACCACTGCCTCCGCGATCACCACCAAGACCACTGCCTCCGCAATCACCACCAAGACCACCATCTCCGTGATCACCACCAAGACCACTGACTCCATGATCACCACCAAAACCACTCCCTCCGCGATCACCACCAAAACCACTGACTTCATGATCACCACCAAAACCACTGCCTCCATGATCACCACCAAGACCACTTGCCTCCGCGATCACCACCAAAACCACTGACTCCATGATCACCACCAAGGTCACTGTCTCCACAATCACCACCAAGATCATTGTCTCCATGATCACCAACAAGACCATTGTCTCCATGATCACCACCAAGACCACTGCCTCCACAATCACCACCAAGACCACTGCTTCCACGGTCACCACCAAGACCACTGTCTCCATGATCACCACCAAGACCACTGCCTCCACGATCACCATCAAGACCACTGCTTCCACGATCACCACAAAGACCACTGCTTCCGCAATCACCACCAAGACCATTGTCTCCATGATCACCACCAAGACCACTGCTTCCACGGTCACCACAAAGACCACTATCTCCGCGATCACTACCAAGACCTCTGCCTCCATGATCACCACTAAGACCACTGCCTCCACCATCACCACCAGGGCAACTGCCTCCACAATAACTGCCAGGACACCCCAGTGGAGGGCTCTCTATGCTGGAGTCATTCCCCTTTCTCTCTGGGATCTAGGATGGAGGCTGCTGCACGCAGTGGTCCCCTGTAACTGCAGATTGCAGTGGCTCACGGACCCCCAGCCCAACCGCTTGTTCTGTGATGCTGTGGATTCTGTGGACCAGATATATATTGGATGAGGACACTTGTACACTCGTTTTGATTTTCTTAAAAACATTCTCCTCTGTTTTTGGTTGCACTTCAGTCCCATGCTCCTGATCTTCAGGCACCCAGTGTTGAGGGAGGAAGGAATGTCTGAAGACCTCCTCGTGGGTTTGCTCCTGGGCCTGGCCAAACTGGCCATGAATGGGTCCAGGCAGCGGGCTGAGGAGGGGGTTGTCAGAGCCAATTGCCTGCCCCTTCCGCGGATATGTCAGAGCCCGGGTGTCGCTGGAGAAGGAACACGCGGTGCCCACCAACACCCTTGAGCTGTTCAGGAAGAGGTGGGTGATGCAGGGAGTGGAGTGCATTATTTCCCCGTCCAACTCTATTTTGATTTAATCCCTGCCCTCCCCTTCACTGTTTCATCATGCAGTATTGCCCTTTGACGTGAATGGCACTGCTTGTCACTGGCCATTTGAGTGTTTCCTTTCTTCTTGATGGTGGAAATTGAATAAAAATTTCGATGTGGATTTGTTGGGCTGAAGGGAATCTAATCAGGGTGGCATGGTGGCTCAGTGGCTCAGTGGTTAGCATTGCTGCTTCACAGCACCAGCGTCACAAGTTCGATTCCAGCTACAGACAGAGTGTCTGTGTGGAGTTTGCACATTCTCCCCGTGTTTGCATGGGTTTCCTCCGAGTGCTCTGGTTTCTTCCCACAGTCCAAAGATGTGCAGGTCAGGTGAATTGGCCATGCTGAATTGCCCAACTTTGATGCTGGGGAAACATAAGCACTAGAGAGAAATCAAAACCATTGCCTCCATGATTACCTCCAAGATCACCCCCAAGGTCAGCATCTCCACGATCAGCACCAGAATCACTGCCTCCATGATCATCATCAGAGCAACCACTGCGGGATCACTGCCAAAAAGTCTGCTTCCGCTGCCTGCACGATCACTGCCATATGACAGCCGCCACGATCACTGTCAGGACAATCACCTCTACGATCACCTCTCTGTGATCACCACCACGATCTCTGCCAGGATCACAGTCTCCACAATCACCACTAAGATCATCACTTCTGCGATCACCGCCAGGGACACTGCCCCTACAATGCACACCAAGACCACCTCTGTGATTACGGCCAAGACCACCGTCTCCATGATCATTGCTGACACCACCACCTCAACACTCAACACTAGGACCACTGCTACCACAATCACTGCTAAGACCACCAACTCCGTGATAACCACCAAGACCACTGCCTACATGAAAGCTACGAGTAAAAAGTGAGGTCTGCAGATGCTGGAGATCAGAGCTGAAAATGTGTTGCTGGTTAAAACGCAGCAGGTCAGGCAGCATCCAAGGAACAGGAAATTCGACGTTTCGGGCACAAGCCCTTCATCAGGAATTGGCTCAACACATTAACTGTCGCTCCCACTCCACCAAGGACATGCAGGTCCTCGGACTCCTCCATCGCCAGAACATAACAACACGACGGTTGGAGGAAGAGCGCCTCATCTTCCGCCTGGGAACCGTCCAACCACAAGGGATGAACTCAGATTTCTCCAGTTTCCTCATTTCCCCTTCCCCCACCTTGTCTTAGTCAGTTCCCTCAACTCAGCACCGCCCTCCTAACCTGCAATTTTCTTCCTGACCTCTCCGCCCCCACCCCACTCCGGCCTATCACCCTCACCTCGACCTCCTTCCACCTATCACATCTCCGTCGCCCCTCCCCCAAGTCCCTCCTCCCTTCCTTTTATCTTAGCCTGCTGCACACACTTTCCTCATTCCTGATGAAGGGTTTGTGCCCGAAACGTCGAATTACCTGTTCCTAGAATGCTGCCTGACCTGCTGCGCTTTAACCAGCAACACATTTTCAGTACATGATAGCTACCACTGCCAGGACCACCACCTCTGCAATCAACACCAGAATCACCGATTCCCCTCTCACCGCCAAGACCACCACCTCTGAAATCACCGCTAGGACCAGCACCTACACAGTCTCCCCCAAGAACACCACCTCCACGATCACATGCCAGGACCATAAGCCTCCATGATCACCAGTAGGATGACCGTCTCCACCGCTGAGATCACCGCCCCTACGTACACCGCCAGGACATGGCCCCCACAATCATCGCCAGGACCACCACCTCCTCCGCAATCACTGCCCCCATAATCACCGGCAAGACCATCACCACCAAAACCACTGCAAAAGCTGGCCATCTGCCCCCACGGTTGCCCTTGCCTCAGCCACTTCCTCCCCACTGACATCGCTCACCAAAACATTGCTAATGAATATGCCACCATCGAATGCACTGCTTCTACACCACATCCACCGCAGTTTACATCACTAAATTTGGTGACATCACCCACAATTCCTGACCACACCCACTCCAGAGACATTCTCTGCCCTCACTACTAACATCAGCTTTATTCCAAGTTCTAACTCATGCCCTGCCATATTTTTACCATCCCCTAGACCTCCCCCTCTCTGAGGATGAACGATCAGTCCTCAGTACAGGTCTCACCTTCATCCCACTACAGTCCTGGGTCAATGAATTCCACATGAGCCGTGGCATTGATTTTTTTCTTCAGTCAGTCCCTGTACACGTCCATCCATCCATCAGAGTGAAGGCCTTTGAGCACTCCCTTTCTTCCCCTCCCGCCGACCCATCCAGACCCCACTACCAACACACTCATTCGAATGACTGAACGGGACCTCACCATCAACAACATCTCCTTCAAATCCTCCCATTTCCATCAGACCAAAGGGATAGCTTTGGACACCCACATAGGCCCCAGCTATGCCTGCCTGTTCATCGGGAACGTGTACTCCGCAGTTACACCGACACCTTTCCCCACCTTTCCTCCGCTACATCGATGGGTGTGTCAGTGCCACCTCGGTCTCCCATGAGGAGGTTCAAAAGTTTGTCAAATTCACGAATGCCTTCGACCCTGATCTCATGTTCACCTGGATCATCTCAGACACCTAGGTAAAAACAAGGCATGCAGATGCTGGAAACCAGAGTCTGGAAAAGCACACACATCAGGCAGCATCCAAGGAGAAGGAAAATCAACCTTTCGGGCAAAAGTCCTTCCTTCATCAGGAATAGAGGCAGAGTGCCTGCAGGGTGGAGAAATAAATAAGAGGAGGGTGGGGGTGAGGAGAAAGTAGCATAGAGTACAATAGGTGAATGGGTGTGGGGATGGAGATGATAGGTCAGGGAGGAGGGTGGGGGAAGGTAGCAAAGAGTACAATGGGTGAATGGGGGTGGGGATGAAGGTGATAGGTCAGATGGAGGGTGAGTGGATAGGTGGAAAAGAAGATAGGCAGGTAGGACAGGACATGGAGACAGTGCTGAGCTGGAAGTTTGGAGCTGGAGGGGGTGAAGAAGGGGAAATGCGGAAACTGATGAAGTCCACATTGATGCCCTGGGGTTGAAGTGTTCCAAGACGGAGGATGAGGCGTTCTTCCTCCAGGTGTCAGGTGGTGAGAGAGCAGCGGTGAAGGAGGCCCAGGACCTCCATGTCCTCGGCAGAGTGAGAGGAGGAGTTGAAATGTTGGGCCACAGGGCGGTATGGTTGATTGGTGCAGGTGTCCCAGAGATGATCCCTAAAGTGCTCTGCTAGGAGGCGTCCAGTCTCCCCAATGTAGAGGAGACCGCATCGGGGACAACAGATCAGGTTGTTGGGAGGCATGGACTTGACCAGGTAATTGCAGTGGGAACGGTCTTTGCAGAAGACAGAAAGTGTTGGGGAAGGAAATATATCCTTGGTGGTGGGATCCGTTTGGAGCTGGTGGAAATGTTGGCAGATGATTTGGTCCCTCCCCTTTTTGGACTTTTTCCATCTTCATTTCCAGTGACCGACTCAACACAGACATTTACTTAAAAACCATCGACTCCCACATTATCTGAACTACACCTCCTCCTACCCTGCCTCCTGTAATAACTCTATCCCTTACTCCCAAATCCTCTGCCTCCACTGGCCTCCTTTTCCAAGGAACACAATTTCACTACCTCACGATCAACAATATCTTCCAGAGCATTGCCTCCACTTCCCATACCTTTGGCCTTGAACCCCACCCTTCCAATCGCAACAAGGATAGAAACTCCCTGGTCCTCACCTTCCACATAGACCATTCCTTCCATGACTCCCTTGTTCGATCCATGACCTCACCAAACAGCCTGTACTCCCGCCACCTTCCCTTGCTATTGCAAGAAGTGTAAAACCTGTGCCCAAACATCCCCTCTCACCTCTGTCCAAGTCCCCAAAGGATCATTTCACATCCAGCAGAGATTTTCCTGCACATCCAAACACCTCATCTACCATGTCTGTTGCTCTAAATGCCGTCTCCTCTCCATCGGGAGACAGAAGACCAACTTGCAGAACACTTCAGGGAACATCTTTAGGACACACACACCCAACAACTCCACTGCCCTGTGGCCAACAAATTCAACTTCTCCCCCTCTGCAAGGACATGCAAGTCCTGGGCCTTCTCACAGCCAAATCCAAGCCACCAGACATCTCGAGGAATAACATCTCATCTTCTGCCTTGGGACCCTTCAACCACATGGTGTCAACATCAACTTCACAAGTTTCCAAATCTCCCCTCTGCCCACTTCATCCCAGATCCAACCCTCTAACTTGGCACTGCCCTCTTGACCATTTGCAACTGGGAATCTTCTTTCCCACCTATCTAAACAACTAACCCTCCCAAGTTATTACCGTTAACCCCCAACTGCATCCACCTCTTGTCTTCCCAATCAATGTCCCTTCAGTCCCATACCCTCCCTCCTATTTATCTTTCAGCCCCTTTCTCCATGACCCTCTTCCCATTCCTGATGAAGAGCTTATGCCTGAAATATCGACTCTCCTGCTCATCAGAATCTTCCAGATCTCCTGTGCTTTTCCAGTGCCATCCTTTTGAATCTGGCTCTCTAGCATCGACAGTCCTTAATTGTTTTTCTCTCTCTCTCTCTATCTCTCTCTCTGTGATGGATCTTGAAACATCCCGCACAGAGTCCAATCCAAGCTCTTTCCACCTTCAATGTTGTGTTCAAAATTTGAGGGATGTGGTAATTGATAAACAGCAGAATATTTCTGTGCTGTGCTTAACCTGATGCCATGATATGACAGCGCGGAACTCCTCAGCATTGACCCTCTGACAGTTTGGTACTCCCTCAACACTGACACTATGACAGTGCGACACCCCCTCAGTACTGACCCTCTGACATTGCGGCACCCCTCAGTACTGACCCTCTGACAGTGCGACACCCCCTCAGTACTGACCCATGGACAGTGCGGCACATCGTCTGAAAGATGAAATCAGAATCAGCAGTTGATTAAGGAGGAAGTGCCAGATCGCCTTAAAAAATATACATGCAAGGGTAAAGTTTATTCACATAGATCAGAAGTAGGAGGTTAAGAAGTTCCAATATTAAGGGACGCAGGATCCTCTCAGTGTGTAATGCTGAAGGATGAGGAGCTATGTGCAGCTGAGGGACTATTGCCAGAAAAGGTATTGATAACAGGAATTCATGGCGAGACAAAAAGCGCTCAGTTATCTAAAGTGAGGCTACAGAGTCCAGAGAAGAGCAGAGAATTTGTGGTAGGAGTACTGGACAAACTCTCAGCTCCAGGAATACAATTTGTCATTTCAAATGATTTAGCTGATTCACCAGTAGGTGTACTGCCTACTCTAGTTGAAGAGCCAGTAGAGAAGCAGGCAGCTGAAGAAATGCAGGATATTTATTCCGGAATCTTCACTGATTCTGCAGTGACGAGATTACAGAGGCACAGCCGGAGCAGGAGAAATCAAAATGCACAGATAAGGAATCTGAAATAGCATTGTCAGAGAACTTTTTGATCAGATAAGTGTGACAGAGCAGGAACAATTAGATAATCATACAAGTATCTTCAGCTCTGCTAAGTTTATTGAGTTACAGCAGAAAGATGAGAACTTTAAACTGTTGTATCAAATGGCATTTACAGAAAATGAGAGTGAATGCACCCCTGTGTGTTATTACTTCACAAATGATATCTTAATTAGGAAATGGAGAACATTGTTCATTCAAGCAGATAAGAAATGGGCAGAAGTGAATCTGGTTGTTTTGCCAGTAGGGTAGAGAAAGGAGGTGCTGCGAGTGACACATGAACGACCACTTGGAGGTCATTTAGGGGTAAGGAAAACACTGGCTAAAATGCATTTTTACTGGCCTGGGCTACACATGGATGTAGTTGAGTTTTGCCAGACGAGTCATACATGTCAGCTTATCGGAAAACCACAGGCAAAGCCTGCACCTTTAATGCCAAAACCAGCATTTAAGGTAACCTTTCACAAAAGTCTTGCTTGATTGTGTTGATCCCCTACCTCAAACAGAAAGTGGGAATCAGTATTTGTTTACAGTAATGGATGTATCGACTGGATTTCCAGAAACAGTACCATTACGCAATATCACAGCTGAAATGGTTGTAGAAGAATTACTCAAATTTATTTTTAACCAGATACGGACTACCAATAGAGATACATCAGGTCAAGAGTCAAAGTTCACATCCAAACTATTCAAGAGATTATGGATAGCTTGGGAATAAAGCAATTCAAATCTACTGCATACATCCAGAATCACAGGGAGTTGACATCAAACACGAAAGACCATGTTGAGGGATGAGGGTCAGGACAATCAAGATGATTGGGAGAAGGGAATTCCATTTGTACTTTTAGTGATCAGAGATTCACCAAATGAATTGACCAAATTCAGTCCATTTGAATTAATTTTTGTGCAATAAGTACAAAGGACTGTTATAATTGTTGAAGGAGAAATTAATAAGTCAGAATTCAGAGACCACCCATTTGGACGATGTGTCAAATTTTAGAGAATGACAAAATAGAGCGGGGCAGTTGGCTAGACAGCATTTAAAAGTATCAGAGCACACAATGAAACAGGGAGCGAATAAGAAATCACAAATTCACAATTTTGCAATTAGAGATAAGGTATTGGTGTTATTTCCAGTAATAGGTTACCTAGAGGAAACTGAGTGAGGTGAACTACTTAATAAGGTCTCCAGCCAGGAAGAAATTTCTCAGTGGGTGTCATGTGAATATGCTCAGAAGGTATTTTGATGGGGAAGGAAAGCAAGAGGAGAAGGTGTTAATGATTACAGGACAGAAAAAAGAACCACGTTAAGAGGATTCTGAATTGGACATTCCCCAAATCAAATTGGACAATGAGGAAGTTGTCAAAAGTTGAGATAAATTATTGAGTAAGCTTCCACAAGAAAATGGAAATGACCTGAAAGAGTTATTATTATCACATGGGCAGATAAATGGAAATAAGCTGGGAAGTACTAACATAATTGTGCATGATGTAGAGATCAGAAATGCAATTTCAAATAAGCAACATCCTTACAGGCATAACCCTCTAAAGGTGGCACAGGTTCAGAGGGAGATAGAGCGCATGCTCCAAGATGGCATAATTGAAGTGAGTTACAGTGACTGCAGCTCACCCAAAGTCATGGTATGAAAACCAAATGGTACCCAATGGTTATATGTGGACTACTGCAAAGTCAACACCGTTACAAAAACTGATGTATATCCAACTCCACGGTTGGAGGACGGTGTTGAAAGGGTGGGACAAGTAACTTACATTTTTAAGTCCGACTTGCTACTGGCAAGTACATCTATCAGAGAGAGCAAAGGCAATTTCGGCTTTTATAACACCAAATGGATTATATCAGTTCCTGATGAAGGGCTTTTGCCTGACTTTAATTCATCGGCATCTCAGATGCTGCCTGACCTACTGTGCTTTTCTAGCATCACATTTTTGACTCTATATCAGGTCAAAGTCATGCCATTTGGTATGAAAAATGCTCCAGCCACACTTCAGAGACTAACTAATGAAGTCATTGCCAGATTACCCAACTGTGTGGTGTACACCGATGACCTGGTGATTTTTAGTCAGTCATGGAAGGAACATTTACAGCATTTATCAGACTTAGAACATAGAACATAGAACATTAAAGCACAGTATAGGCTCTTCAGCCCTCGGTGTTGCGCCGACCTATGAAACCAACCTGAAGCCCATCTAACCTACACTATTCCATTCTTGTCCATATGCCTATCCAATAACCATTTAAATGCTCTTAAAACTGGGGAGTCTACGACTGTTGCAAGCAGAACTTTCCACGTCCCTACTACTCTCTGAATAAAGAAACTACCTCTGACATCTGTCCTGTATCTGTCACCCCTCAATTTAAAGCTATGTCCGCTTGTGCTAACCATCACCTTCTGAGGAAAAAGGCTCTCACTGTACATCCTATTATCTGTCCATCTGATTATCATATATGTCTCAATTAGGTCACCTCTCAACCTTCTTCTCTCTAACGAAAACATCCTCATGTCCCTTAGCCTTTCCATCTGATTATCATATATGTCTCAATTAGGTCACCTCTCAACCTTCTTCTCTCTAACGAAAACATCCTCATGTCCCTTAGCCTTTCCATGTAAGATGTTCCCTCCATACCAGGCAACATCCGAGTAAATCTCCTCTGACACCTTTCCAAAGCTTCCACATCCTTCCTAGAATGCGGTGACCTGAACTGTATGCAATACTCTTAAGTGAGGCTGCACCAGAGTTTTGTACAGATGCAGCATGACCTCATGGTTCCGGAACTCAATCACTTTACCAATCAAAGCTCACACACTGTATGCCTTCTTAACAATCCTATCAGCATGGGTGGCAACTTTCAAGGAACTATGTACATGGACACCGAGATCTTTCTGCTCATCTGCACTTCTTACCATTAACCTAGTACTCTGCATTCCTGTTACTCCTTCCAAAGTGAATCACCTCCCGTTTTTCCACATTGAACTCTAATTGCCACCTCTTAGCCCAGCTCTGCAGCTTATCTATGTCCCTCTGTAAACTGCAACATCTGTCGGCACTGTCCACAACTCCACTGACCTTAGTGTCATCCACAAATTTACCAACCCAACCTTCTACACCCTCATCCAGGTCATTTATAAAAATGATAAACAGCAATGGATCCAGTTTAGACCTTTGCAGCACACTTCTCGTAACTAAACTCCAGGATGAACATTTCCCATCAACCAACACCTTCTGTCTTCTTTCATCTGGCTAATGTCTGATCCAAACCACTAAAACACACACAATCCCACACCTCCGTACTTTGTGCAATAGCCTACTGTGGGGAACCTTATCAAATGCCTGACTGAAATCCACGTGCACCACATCAACCACTTTACCCTCCTCTACTTGCTTGGTCACCTTCTCAAAGAACTCAGTAAGGTTTGTGAGGGATGACCTACCCTTCACCAAACAATGTTGACTATCCCTAATCAACTTATTCCTTTCTAGATGATTATAAATCCTTTCTCTTATAAACCATCCCACCATTTTACTCACAATCCAATTAAGACTCACTGGTCTATAATTACCAGGATTGTCTCTCTTCCTCTTTCTTGAACAATGGAACAACATTTGCTATTAGAAATAAAATGGATGAGCTTGAGGTTCTTTTGGAAATTGGCAGCTACGATATTGTGGGGATAACTGAGATGTGGTTTGAAGTGGACAGGGCCTGGGAAATGAATATTCAAGGCTATCGTAAGGACAGACTGACGGGCAGAGGGAGTGGGGTGGCCCTGTTGGTAAGGGATGATATTCAGTCCCTTGCACGGGGGGACCTGGAATCAGGGGATATAGAGGAGAAAGTGAGGACTGCAGATGCTGGAGATCAGAGCTGAAAATGCATTGCTGGAAAAGCGCAGCAGGTCAGGCAGCATCCAAGGAACAGGAGAATCGACGTTTCAAGCATAAGCCCTTCTTCAGGAATCCTGAAGAAGGGCTTATGCCCGAAACGTCGATTCTCCTGTTCCTTGAATGCTGCCTGACCTGGTGCGCTTTTCCAGCAACACATTTTCAGCTCGGGGATATAGAACCAGTATGGATAGAGCTGAGAAATTCTAAGGGTAGAAAGACTCTCTTGGGAGTTATATACAGGCCCCCAAACAGTAGTATGGATGTAGGGTATAAGTTGAATAAGGGGTAGGCCATTTAGGAGAGAGATGAGGAGAAACGTCTTCATCCAAAGATTGGTGGGTATGTGGAATGCTCTGCTTCAGAAGGCAGTGGAGCCCCAGTCTCTGGATTCGTTAAAGAAAGAGTTGGATAGAGCTCTCAAGAATAGTGGAATCAAGGATTATGGAGATAAGGCAGGAACAGGATACTGATTGAGTATAATCAGCCATGATCATAATGGATGGTGGTGCAGGCTCGAAGGGCAGAATGGCCTACTCCTGCATCTATTGTCTATTGTCTATTCTCCAGTCTTCTGGCACTATTCCTGTTACAATGATGACATAAAGATCAAAGCCAAAGACTCTGTATTCTCCTCCCTGGCTTCCAAGAGTATCCTAGGGTAAATCCTAACCAGCACAAGGGACTTGCCTATTTTTACTCTCTCCAGAATTGCTAACACTCGTCCTTGTGAACCTCAATCCTATCTGGTCTAGCAGCCTCTATCTCAGTATTCTCCTCAACAGCATTGTCTTTTCCAGTGTGAATACTGACAAAATGTATTCATTTCATGCTTCCCTAGCTCCTCTGACTCCACGCACAACTTCCTACTAATATCCTTGATTGGCCCTAATCTTACTTGCATCATTCTTTTATTCCTGATATGACAATAGAAAACCTTACAGTTTTCCTTGATCCTATCCACCAATGACTTGTGGCTCTTCTTAGTTCTCTCTTCAGGTCGTTCCTGGTTAACCTGTAACTCCCAATCACTCTAACTGAGCCATCACATCACATTCTAACATAAGCCTTCTTCTTCTTGACAAGAGATTCAATTTCCTTCTTAAAGCACAGCTCCCACCCTCAACAACCTCCACCCTGCCTGACATGTACATACTTATTAAGGACACACAGTTGCTGTTCCTTGAACAAGCTCCACATTTCAATTGTGCCCATGCGCTGAAGGTTTCTTCCCCATCCTATGCATCCTAAATCTTGCCAAATCACATCGTAATTAACTTTCCCCCAGCTATAACTCTTACCCTGCAGTATATCCCTATCCCTTTCCATCACTAAAGTAAATAAAAGTGAATTGTGGTCACTACCACCAACGTGCTCACCTACCTCCAAATCTAACACCTGGCAGGGTTCGTTACCCAGTACCAAATCGAATGTGTCCTTGTTGGCCTGTCTACATAAGACATACAGGAAACCTTCTGCACACATTGGACAAAAGCTGACCCATCTGAAGTACTTAACCTACAGTGTTCCCAGTCAATATTTGGAAATTTAAAGCCCCCATATGATCAGCAAGTTTGCAAATTACACAAAGATTGGTGGAGTAGCAGAAAGCATAAGAGACTGTCAGAGAATACAGGAGGATAGAAATAGACTGGAGAGTTGGATGGAAAAATGGCAGATGGCTTTCAATCCAGACAAATGCGAGGTGATGCATTTAGGCAAGACTAATTCTAGAGCGAATTATACAATGAATGGAAGAGCCTTGGGAAAAGTTGTTTGGCAAAGTGATCAAGGAGTGCAGGTCCATTGTACCCTAAAAGTTGCTGCACAGGTGGATAGAATGGTCAAGAAGGCATATAGTATGCTTGCCCTCATTGGACAGGGTATTGAGTATAAGAGCTGGCAAGTCATGTTAACATTGTATAAGACATTGGTTCAGCCACATTTAGAATACTGTGTACAGTTCTGGTTGCCACATTACCAAAAGGATGTAGACGCTTTGGAGAGGGTGCAGAGAAGATTAACGAGGATGTTGCCTGATATGGAAGGTGCTAGCTATTAAGAGAGGTTGAGTAGGTTAAGTTTATTTTCACTAGAAAAAAGGAGATTGAGGGGGGACCTGATTGAGTTTACAAAATTATGAAGGGTATAGACAGGGTGGATAGAGACAAGCTTTTTCCCTAAGTGATAGATTCGATAACGAGGGATCATGCTTTCAAGGTGAGAGGTGGAAAGTTTAAGGGGGATACACGCAGCAAGTACTTCACACGGGGGTGGTGGGGGGGGGGTAGGTTTTGGAACATGTTGCCAGCAGAGGTGGTACAGGCAGGTACGGTCGATGCATTTAAGATGCGTCTGGACAGATGTATGAGTAGGTGGGGAGTAGAGGGATACAGATGCTTAGGACTTGACCAACAGGTTTAGTCCTTTGTTCTTTATATCAACTACCTTACTACTCTCCTATCGAGGATCATCTTTGTTATTTGCTTGTGTGTGTGTGTGTGTGTGTGTGTGTGTATAATCACTGTCTACAATGGGAATCACTATGTCCTGAAGGAAGTTTGAATGATTTAATTAAAATGGTGTGAATCAAAGATTAGAGTCTCTCTCTCTCTCCATCTCTCCCCTCACCCCCTTTTCCAGCTTCACCATCCTGCATTTTCAGTGATACAATGCCACCCTTTGCTGGACTGTCCACATTGTTGGAAAAGCATCAGATTTATTTTTGGAGAAAATATCAATGCCTGTGAATCTGTCACACTGTGTGCTTGTTTCATTCTTCAAAGAATGCCTTTGAAGACACAAAGGAGTTTTACCCAATCCCCTGTGATTTTAACTCTGAGATAAGAAAATGAACAGGCCCAGTGCTAATCTCATCCCCTCCCCCTTGTATCCTTTCTCACTTAGAGTTCGTGAGAGTACATCAGAAAACATTTTAAGCTGCAGGACATGTTTTAAAATCCACCCTGTCTCCTCACAAAACAGTTAAATTGGAGAAGCCTGGACAGAGTTACAGAGAAAACACATTATTTATTGTACATAATGGCAGAAATACTGCTCAAAGATAAATAATTTCCACATTGCAGAGGGAGCAGAACATTTCTCCACATGAGCATATCTCAGTCCAATTGCAAACCTCTCCACACCAGCTGTGTGTGTGTGTAGCTTGATGGTTCTGTCAGTGTGGATGGTGCAGTGAGCTGCTGCCTTCCCTCTCTCCTCCTCCGAGTGAATCCTTGAGGGTTTTCACACTCCACTCCCCAACCCTTCCCCTACCCGTGCAGTGGTATGGGAGGCCAGCAGAGGGTTATATTGTATCACTTTCAACATAAGGCAACTTCATTTCACTATTTTGACTCTCCACCCCATGACTAAAAATTTCTGATAAGACTGCATTGGAGTAACTGCCCATTGCAAATGGGAACCATGATACGAAAGAGTAGAGAGCCCAACCATGTGTTATCACGTATAAGTTTTATTTATTCATGATGTAAGGAATTCCTGTAACTGGATATTTTACTGTGTTATTGAACTTCACTCTGAACTTAGACAAACGTGCTGCATAAATAAATGTTTGGTGGATGCATTCCGATGATGCCTTGCAATTATCTGCCACAAATTCCTAACTGGGAAATCTATCTCCATTCCTTCACTGTCACTCGGTCAAAATTCTAGAATTCCTTTCCTAATAACATTATGGATCTAACCTGCAGCACATAGACTGCAGTGGTTCAAGTAGGCAGCACATCATTATCTTCTCAAGGGGAAACTAGAGATGGGCAATAAATGCTGACCTGGCCAGTGATGACCACATCCCACAAATAAATTAAAAACAGAATAATTTTATGGTATGGAGGCAATAGAATCCTGCTGTTGGCTTCATTGATTAGTTTTACTTAATTATAACACAAGGAATTTGTGTCTCCAAATATTTCACTGCATTACTGATTTTTGCTCTGAACCCAGGCAATGTTGCTGCATAAATAAATGTGTTTGTGCAACAACTTAAGATCTGCAGCATATAACCAACAACACTGAAGTCGTATAGAAAAGGTGGGTAATCAGCAGAGTAGATTCCTTGAGTGACATAATATAAGAAATCTGCAACAACGATTGACCACAGGAGAATGAAGCTCCCAGAGATGGTGAAGAGCAAAATCACAGACTTCCTTCTGCTCTCCATCTCTGGGTCTCTGTGATTCTCTCTTTTGCTCTCACTCTTCAGCCTCTTCCGGACTCGACTGGCCACTAAAATGTGTCTGACTGTCAGAGCATTGAGCAACAGAATTAAAGCAAATGGCAGTAAAGGGGTCAAAATTGAATCAAGCCAATCTATTGCCACCCACCAAATCTCAGTCATGTAGCTTGATTTTGTTTTACAGAAGAATGGTACATTGTTGATTATCCTTGCTGGCTCATATTGAAAATAGAAAGGGATGTTTTTCAAACAGAACAGGGTGCAGGTTGTTGCTAGAACTACAGTTGCAGTTTTCTCAGTGCAATATTTTGTTTTCAGCTTCTGACAACAAATGGTCACAAATCGGTCAAAGGAGAAAGTGATGGTGAACCAGACAGAACAATCCCTGGCTATACGTACCAGGACCCCAGTAATACTACATACAGGGGTGATGTCCAGGAAAGACCATGGGTAATAATAATAGGGAAGTCTCCATACTATAACATCAGTGGTAATGACCATCATATCTGCAGCTGCCATAACCACCAAGTAGCGAGTGGTGCTAGGAGAAACACCACACTTTCCCCTGGAAAGGATTGAAACTGCCAGCAAATTAACTGTGGAAGACAAATAAGAAAAGACACAGTGAATTACTGATCATAAAATCCCCCTGTCTGTTCTAGAGAGCATCAATAAGATTTACCGTACAATAATGGCACACTGTGTGAGAGTGCAACTGGTTGTGCAAGTTTGAAACTTAAGTCTTTCATATCTACCTCAGCTTGTTCCTGAGCTCAGCCCAATTACTCCAGAGATTATGGAGTTTGGACAGGGACTGAGCTGACTGTCCCAACTAGGAAAGTAAAAGGAAATCTGTGATTTTGTTTGGTCGCAAAATAAAGATTTAAATGACTGTAATGAATTCTTGCAGTTCTCAGCTCCAATTCTGACAAGGGTGAAAACCCATTGGTCCAACCCCCCATGACCCACCCTCCCATCCTGGCACTAATATCATTTATTGTATCCATTGCTCCCGATGCGGTCTCCTCTACATTGGGGAGACTGGACGCCTCCTAGCAGAGCACTTTAGGGAACATCTCCGAGACACCTGCACCAATCAACCACACCGCCCCGTGGCCCAACATTTCATCTCCCCCTCCCACTCTGCCGAGGACATTGAGGACCTGGGCCTCCTTCACTGCTGCTCTCTCACCACCAGATGCCTGGAGGAAGAACGCCTCATCTTCCGCCTCAGAACACTTCAACCCCAGGGCTTCAATGTGGACTTCAACAGTTTCCTCATTTCCCCTTCCCCCGCCTCATCCCAGTTTCAAACTTCCAGCTCAGCAATGTCACCATGACTTGTCCGGACTTGTCCGACCTGCCTAGCTCCTTTTTCACCTATCCACTCCACCTTTTCCTCCCTGACCTATCACCTTCATCTCCTCCCCCACTCACCCATTGTACTCTATGCTACTCTCTCCCCACCCCCAAACTACCCAAGCATCAGTCGCTCTGCCTTTATTCCTGATAAAGGGATTTTGCCCAAAACGTCGATTTCGCTGCTCATTGGATGCTGCCTGAACTGCTGTGCTCTTCCAGCACCACTGATCCAGAATCTGGTTTCCAGCATTTGCAGTCATTGTTGGACTGAAGGGCCTGTTTCCACACTGTAGGGAATCTAATCTAATCTAAAGTACATGACAAATGTATTGACATGCATTGATCAGGAGGGGAATCTGCCAAGATAAGTATTTCCAGACCAGGCATGGTGAGGAGGGGAGAACTTTCAGACGGAATGGTAGTTAAATCAAGCTTTCACAAATCAAAATGTGGTGCATCTGCCGCAATTCCTTTAATTAACAACAAAAAATCTATCTCATTTGAAATTCACAACTGATCATGCGTCCACTGCCATTTGTGATAGGGTTCACCTATCCATTCTATGCAAAATTGTTCCCTAACATACTTCCTAATGATCTGCCCTCATTCTCAGACTATGTTCTTCAACACCTCCTTTCAAGAAGATCCCTCATTCGAACTAGTGAAAACAGCTGATCTCTTCTGTCTTTTCCTTTTAATATCACGACAGACTTTGCTCAGATCACCCCTTATCATTGAAAATTCTAGCAAAAGAAAGCATTATTTGCATAACAAAAACTGAAATTTTTCAGCAGTACTGGCAGCATCTGTGGGAGATACAGCAGAGTTCACATTTCAGATCCAGTGACCCTTCTTCAAAACTAACTTTTATGATCTCTCCTCACACCTTCAAACCGTAAGAAACCAGACTGAGATCAGAAAATACTTCAGCGGCAGTAAAAGTGCCTGTCAGTGGAGAATAATCCTGAGAATGTTACTCAGTAAATTGCTAACACAGTTCTGGTGTCTGGATAAGGCTGACCAGTCAGTGAGCTGGAGACATTACAGTTCAAAAGACAAAACTAGAAAGCAGATCAGCAAAGAAGTTCAATTGTCATAATACCATACCAGGAACACCAATAACAGCAAGGATGGTGTAGAAAATTTTTGCCACGTGATCAATTAGCCGATGCATTTTTCTTTATGAGGTGATCTGTCCCTTCAGGCAGCTGACAAGTTCCTTCTTTGTAACTGTGAGCTGATGCACTCTCAGAGACGCTGCCTTATACTGTGTGGAAAATCCGTGGGGAGATCAAGGTTTCGTTGCTGCTTTTTTTCAAATTTCTGTAATTGAACAAATTAATTACAATAACAAGTTTAATCCCAATTATGGATGAGCATTGCTGCTCAGTACATCATAATGAAATAACAAAAGCAGAATCTGGAATCTGCCAGCAATAACACTGTCCACACAACACCATGAGCTCCACCCTAAGATCACAAATTATTTCAACCTAATATACATCGAGACAGTTTTATCCAAATGTGAAATGTTGTCTCAGAGCTGTACTTCTGTTATCTAGGGTAGGAACTGCTGTATTTAAAGAGAATATTTCACTCACTGATGGAAATATGCTTCTTCTCACACACTGAATGTGGGCATTGCTGCTGAGATACATCCCCAATGTACATACCCTTCACTGTACCATCTGCCATGTGCCTATCCAAGAGTCACTCAAATGTCCCTAATACTTCTGACTCTACTTCCATTGCTGGCAGTATATTCTACACACCCACCACTCTCTGTGTGAAGTACCAACCTCTGTCATCTCCCCTAAACATTCCTCCAATTACCTTAAAATTATGCCCCTCTCATGATGGCCATTTCCGTCCATAGAAAAAGTCTCTGGCTCTTCACTCTTTGCCTCTCATCATCTTGTACACCTCTATCAAGTCATCTCTCATCTTTCTTCTCTCTAATGAGAAAAGCCCTAGCTCCCTCAACCTTTCTTCATATGACATCTCTCCAGTCCAAGCAGCAACCTGGTAAATCTCCTCTGTATCCTCTCTAAAGCTTCCACATCCTTCTGAGAATGAGGTGGCCAGAACTGAACATATTATTCCAAGTGTGGTCTATCCATGGCTCAGTAGAGCTGCAGCATAATCTGCTCTTAAACTCAATCCTACTTCTAATGAAACCAAACACACCTTAAACCTTAACAACCCTATCAACTTTGGTGGCAACTTTGAGGGATCAGTGGACATGGACCCCAAGATCCCTCTGTTCCTCCATACTGCCAATAATCCTGCCTTTAACCCTGTATTCTGCACTCAAATTTAACATTCTAAAGTGAATGGCTTCACTTTTTTCCAGGTTGAACTCCACCTGCTAGTTATCAGCCTAATTCTGCATCCTGCCAATGTCCCTTTGCAACCTACAACAGCCCCACACTATCCACAAACTCAACCAACCTACATGTCAACACAAAACTGACTAACTCACCTTTCCACTTATTCAAGTTATTTGTAGAAGTCACAAAGAGCAGAGATCCCAGAATCGATACCTATGGGACACCACTAGTCACCAAGCTCCAGGCTGAATACCTACCATCAATTACCACCATCTATCTTCGATGTACCAGCCAATTCTGTATCCAGAGAGCCAGATCTTCCTGTATCCCATGCCTCCTTACTTTTTGAATAAACATGCCATGGGGAACCTTATTAAATGCCTTGTTAAAATGCATGTACACCACATGCACTGTTCTACTTTTATTAATGTGTGTTGTCATATCCTCAAAGAATTCAACAAGTGTTTTGAGGCATGACCTGCCTCTCACAATGCCGTGCTGACTATCTCTAAGTAAACTATGGTTTTCCAAGTAAATATAAATCCTGTCTCACAGAATTCTCTCCAACAATTTGCCCAACACAGATAGAAGTCTGTAATTCCCAAGATTATCCCTATTCCCATTCTTGAATATGGGAATAACATTTGCCACTCTCCAATTATCTGGAACTATTCCATTGGACAGTGAGGACACAAAGATCATCACCAAAGGTGCAGCAATCTCTTGCCATGCTTCTGGTAGTATCCGAGGGTATATCCTGTCTGGCCCAGGGAACTTATCTATCCTCACGTTTTTCAACATTTTCAGCACTTCCTCCTTCCTAACATCAACCTTTAACAGCATATCAGTCTGTTTTACGCTGTCCTCGGAAATGTCAAGGTTCCTCTCAGAAGTGAATATTGAAGCAAAGTATTCATTAAAGACCTCCACTACTTCCTGTGACTCCAGGCACAAGTTCCCTCCACTGTCCCTGATTGGCCCTACCCTCATTCTGGCCATCTTCTTGTTCCTCACTTAAGTAATAAACACTTGGGGTTTTCCTTCATTCTACCCACTGAAGCTTTTTCATGCCCCCCTCCTAGCTCTCCTAAGTCCATTCTTCAGTTCATTTCTGGCTATCTGAAGCCATGACTGATCCTTGCCTTCTCAACTTTAAGTAAACCTCCTTCTTCCTCTTCACAAGATTTTCCACATCCCTTGTCACCCTTCACCCTACCATCCCTTCCTTGCCTCAGTGGGATAATCCTGTCCAGCACTATCAGCAAGTGCTCCATAAACATCTCCACATTTCTGTCATGTATTTCCCTGAGAACATTTGTTCCCAATTTAGATGCCCCAGTTCCTGCCTAATGACATTTTACTTCCCCCTCCCCCAATTAAATACTTTCCCATACCATCTGCTCCTATCCCTCTCCATGAGTATAGTGATGGTCAAGGGGTTGTGATCACTATCACTGAAATGCCCTCCCACCAAGATATCTAACACTTGGCCTGGTTCGTTGCCAAGCACCAACTCCAATATCATGAACCCTTTTTCGAAACACCTGACAAAAACTGCTTCTTCCAAGCTATTTGAACTAAGAACGTTCCAATCAGTAACAGGGATGTGAAAGTCATTCATGACAACAAACCTGTTACTTATGCAGTTTTGCAAAATTTACCTCCCAATCTGCTCCTCTATGTCTGCTGCTATTTGCTATTTGTCCAAGTAGGACCTGTAAAAACAGGACGGTCTTCACTTCAACCAGAATGGCCTGGGTGGGAAATTTGTTGGTATCTTCGGAAGGGTTTAAACTAGCTCAGCAGGGGGATGGGAACATGAGGTGTAGTTGCAGTGCACAGGAGAATGAGAGTAGGGAGGTCATGGACAGGATTTCAGGGTCACAGGAATGTGCTGGCAGATAGCAAGCTGGTTTGAAGTGTGTCTACTTCAACACCAGAAGTATCCAAAATAAGGTCGGAGTCCAAAGATGTGCGGGTCAGGTGAATTGGCCATGCTAAATTGCCCATAGTGTTAGGTAAGGGGTATATGTAGGGGTAGGGGTATGGGTGGGTTGCGCTTCGGCGGGTCGGTGTGGACTTGTAGGGCCGAAGGGCCTGTTTCCACACTGTAAGTAATCTAAAAAAGTAATCTAATCTAATCTAAAGCTTGCAGCATGGATAGGTACCTGGGACTTCGATGTTGTGGCCATTTCGGAGACATGGATAGAGCAGGGTGAGGAATGAATGTTGCAGGTTCCAGAGTTTAGATCTTTTATTAAGAACAGGCAAGGCGGTAAAAGAGGGAGAGGTGTGGCTTTGTTAGTCAAGGATTCTATAATGGTGGCTGAAAGAACTTTTGACGAGGACTCGTCTACTGTGGTAGTGTGGGCTGAGGTTAGAAACAGGAGAGGAGAGGTCACACTATAGGCCTCCGCAGAGTTCCAGGGAGGTGGAAGAGAGGATTGGCAAAATTATTCTTGTTAGAAGTGAAAGGAACACGGTAATCATTATGGGGGAGTTATCGATGGGGCAAGGGCAATTATAATGCGATTAGGCAAAAATTAGGATGCACAGAATGGGATAGCAAAATTCAGGGGATTCTGACAATGGAAATGTGGAGCTGTTTAAAGGAACAGATATTGCGTGTCCTTGATAGGTATGACTCTGTCAGGCACGGAGCAAGTGATAAGATATGGGAACTGTGGTTTACAACAGAAATTACATCTCTTGTTAAGCCGAAGAAGGAGGCTTATGTGTTGGTGAGACAAGATGGTTCAGATGAAGCAATGGAGAGTTACAGATCAGCTAGCAAGGATTTTAAGAGAGAGTTGAGAAGGGCAAAGAGAGGACACGAGCAGTCTTTTGCAAATAGAATAAAGGAGAACCCTAAAGCTTTCTATGGGTATGTGAGGAATAAAAGGATGGTTAGAGTAGGAATAGGGCCAGTCAAAGACAGAAGTGGGAAGTTAAGTGTGGGTCATGGGGAGATTGGAGAGGTGCTAAACAAACATTTCTCATCGGTTTTCACTCGGGAAAAGGAGAATATTACAGAGGAGAAGAATGAGATACAAGATATTAGACTAGAAAGGATCAAGGTTAGTTATGAACAGGTGTTATTGATAGCTTTGATATTTGAGTCGTCATTGTCTACAGGTTTAGTACCAGAGGACTGGAGGATTGCAAATGTGCCCTTGTTCAAGAAATACAGTGGAGATGACATAGGTAATTATAGACCAGTGAGCCTTAACTCTGTTGTGGAAAAGTTTTTGGAAAGGATTATAAGACTAAAGATTTGTAATCATCTAGCAAGCAACAATTTGATTTCAGATAGTCAACATGGTTTTGTTAAGGGCAGGTTGTGTCTCACAAACCTCATTGACTTTTTTGAGAAGGTGACCAAGCAAGTAGATGAGGGTAGGGCATTTTTCATGGTATACATGGTCTTCAGTAAAGCCTTTGATAAGGTTCCACATGGTAGGCTGTTGGAGAAAATGCAGAGGCATGGGTTTGAAGGTGATTTAGCAGTTTGGTTTAGAAACTGTCTTCCTGAAAGATTGTAGCTAATTGTGGTTGATGGAAAACATTCAACCTTAGTGGGCGGCACGGTGGCACAGTGGTTAGCACTGCTGCCTCACAGCGCCAGACACCCGGGTTCAATTCCCGCCTCAGGCGACTGACTGTGTGGAGTTTGCACGTTCTCCCCGTGTCTGCGTGGGTTTCCTCCGGGTGCTCCGGTTTCCTCCCACAGTCCAAAGATGTGCAGGCCAGGTGAATTGGCCATGCTAAATTGCCCGTAGTGTTAGGTAAGGGGCAAATGTAAGGGTAGGGGTATGGGTGGGTTTCGCTTCGGCGGGTCGGTGTGGACTTGTTGGGCCGAAGGGCCTGTTTCCACACTGTAAGTAATTTAATCTGGAGTCCGGTTACTAGTCAGGTGGCACAAGGATCTGTTTTGGGACCACAGCTATTTGTCATTTTTATAAATGACTTGGACGCAGACATAAGTGGATGGATTAGTAAATTTGCAGGTGACACTAAAGTCAGTGGAATAGTGGAAAGTTTGAAAGAATGTTACAGATTGCAGGGAGACTTGGATAAATGCAGAATTGGGCTGAGAGGTGGCAAATGGAATTCAATGCAGCTAAATGCGAGGTGATGCACTTTGGGAAGAATAACAGGAAGCCAGAGTACTGGGTCAATTGAAAGATTCTTGGTAGTGTGGATGTGTAGAGGGATCTTGGAGTGCATGTACATAGATTCCTGAAAATTGCCAAACCAGGTGAATAGTGCTGTTACAGAAGAAGGGCTCATGCCTGAAACGTCGAATCTCTTGCTCCTTGGATGCTGCCGGACCTGCTGCGCTTTTCCAGCAACACATTTTCAGCTCTGATCTCCAGCATCTGCAGTCCTCACTTTCTCCTGGGGCGTGCTGCTAAGAAAGCATATGGTTTCATTGGTAGAGGGATTGAGTTCCAGGAGCTTTGTGTGAAGCGCTGCTTTGATGTTTCTTCCGGTATTTATCCGTCAAAGCAGCGCTTCACACGAGGCTCCAACAGCACTGATGATGTTCCCTAGCCAGGGAATGAAACGTTTGCAGCAAAAACTTCCAGCTCGGCGAGCAGAACCACAACAACGGATACCCGAGCTACAAATCTTCAATCAGATTTTAAATTGTGTATAGTTCTGGTCGCCCCATTACAGAAAGGATGTGGAAGCATTGGAAAAGGTGCAGAGGAGATTCACCAGTATGTTTCCTGGTCTGGAGGGAAGGTCTTATGAGAAAAGGCTGATAGACTTGGGTCTTTTCTCATTGGAAAAAAGAAGGCTAAGAGGGGATTTGATAGAGACATACAAGATGATCAGAGAATCAACTAGGGAAGATAGTGAAAGACTTTTTCCTAGGATGGTGATGTCAGCTTGTACAAGGGGGCGTAACTACAAACTGAGGCATGGTATATTTAAGACAGATGTCAGAGGCAGGTTCTTTACTCAGAGAGTCGTAAGGGCATGGAATGCCCTACCTGCTAATGTAGTCAACTCAGCCACATTAGGGAGATTTAACCAAACCTTGGATAAGCACATGGATGATGATGGGATAGTGTAGAGGGATGAGCTGAGAATAGTTCATGCAACATCAGGGGCTGAAGGGTTGTTCTATGCTGTATTGTTCTATGGTCTATTGGAGGGTGGTGGTGGTGGGGTGGGGGCGGTCGGGGGCGGGGGAAGGAGCGAGTGCCTGTAGAAAACTCTTAATGAAGTCACTGCTCCTTTCCTATTTCTGACTTCCACTCAGACTGACTCTGTAGACAAAGCCTCCTCAACAACTTCCCTTTGTCTGTGATGCTACCTCTGATTAGCAATGCCACTCCCCCAACATTTTTACCTCCCCCAATTCCTTTTGAAACCCTATAACATCCAACAACCATTCTTGCCCCTGCGATATCCAAGTCTCTGTAATGGCTACACATCATAGTTCCAATTCTAATCCATATTCTGAGTTCATCACCCTTTTTCCTGACACATTTTGCATTAAAATAAATACACTTCAACACTGACTAGACTGTTGCCAAATCAAGTGCCTATCCCTCCTCACAGACTTTCTGCACTCTATATCTAGCTGTTCACTATATACTTCATCAACAGATCCATAGCTCAGATTCCCGCCCTCATGCCTGAATATATGAATGGGAAGGGTTTGGAGGGATATGGGCCTGGTGCTGGCAGGTGGGACTAGATTAGGTTGGGATATCTGGTTGGCATGAACGGGTTGGACCCGAAGGATCTGTTTCCATGCTGTACATCTCTCTGACTCTATGACTCCAAGTCCTCCCATAGATCTTGAGCAAACCTCCCACCCAGCATATTGGTGTCCCTCTATTTCAGGTTCAACTTGCCCTTCTTGTACAGGTCACACCTTCGACAGAAGACATCCCAGTAATCCATATATGCGAAGTCATCCCTCCTACACCAGCTCTGCAGTCACTTTTTCATTTGAACTCGTTCTCTGTTCCTAGCCTCACTAGCCCATGATACCTGTAGCAATGTGGAGGTTACTACTTTGCTCGATCTGCCTTCTAGCTTTCAACTTCACTGCCAACATCCTCCCCCTTTTCCATAACCATGTCATTGGTACCAATGTGTACCATGACTTCTGGCTGCTCACCTTCCACCTTAAGAATCCTGTAGACTCAACCTGAGACATTCCTGACCCAGGCATCCAGGAGCCAACTCACCATCCAGGAGTCTTGGTCGTGTCTGTTCCTCTCAAATTGAATCTCCTATCACTATCACTTCCCTATTCTCCCCATTCCCTTCTGAGCCCCAGAGCCAGGCTCAGTGTCAGAGACCTGAGCACTGTGGTTTTCCCCTGGTAGTTGTTCCCTCCCCTCACCCCAACAGTATACAAAATAGTATACTTATTACTCCAGTGCTCCATCAGTGTTGATCTTCTGATGCTAGGAAAAAGACTCCGACTATCCATCCTATCCATGCCTGTCATAATTTTGCAACCTTTTGTCAGGTCAGACCTCAGCCTCATTATTCAAGTGAAAATAATGATGTGTTAAATGGTCCACCACCATTCATAATGGGAGATGGCAGGACTGCAGAGCTTCTGTCTGATACACAGGGTGTGGAATCACTTCACCCTGTCTACCTGCTGCTTCTTATGCTGGCTGACATTGACTCCATACTTTTAAATATACCTGGTGAATGCCCTCCTGTTCTCTTCAATTCACCTGGTTTGATTGCTGGTTCCATGTTGTAATCTTTCCATTTATCACTTCCAAACCTTCTATTTGTCAGTTGTCATGTGTTTGGAAAGTACTTTCTTTAGAACCTTGGTAAATTTATGTCGTGCTTCTTGTAGATGGTCCGCTCTGCTGCCCTTGTACTCTTGACTGGCACTTGTGAGATACAAGCGTTACTTGACACTTGATAGACCAAGCCTGGTGTTGTCCATGTCTTGCTGCATTTGGATCTGGCCTGTTTTCGTACCTGAGGAGTTGTGAATGATATTGAATGTTGTGCAGTCATCATTGAGCATTTCCACTTCTGATCTTATGTGGGAGGGATGTTCATTTATGAAGCAGCTGAAGACGGTTGGACCTAGGAATTCCCTGAGGAACTCCTGCAGGGATCGGGAACTGGCATTACTGATATTAACAATAACAGTCATCTTCCTTCTTGCTAGATATTACTGCATCCAGCAGTGAGTTTTCTCTGGATTCTCATCGACTGTAATTTTACCTGAGCTCCTAATGTCACATTTGGTCAAATAGTGCCTTGATGTTGAGGGTAGTTACTCTCACTTCTCCCTGGAATTCAACTTCTTTGAACCAGGGCTCTAAATGGCTGAGTGGCAGAACCCTGACTGGGTGTTAGTGAGCAGGTTATTGCTGACCAGGTATTGCTTTATAACACTATTAATGACACCTTCCTTCACCCTTTCATGTTGAAGAATGGACACATGAGTTTTTAATTGGCTACATTAGAATTGAATTGAATTGGCTGGAGACTCAGATCTATGCTGCTGCAAATGTGTTGCTGGTTAAAGCACAGCCGGTTAGGCAGCATCTCAGGAATAGAGAATTCGACGTTTCGAGCATAAGCCCTTCATCAGGACCACTCAGATCTATGAACATGCAAACCTCGGGATGACTTTGAAATGGATCATCTCCTCTGTATTTTTGGTTGAAGATTGCCGTAAAAGCTTTAGTGATGCACTGATGTGCTGTCCTCCCCCATAACTGAGGGTTTAGTTGTTGGAGAACAGCGTCCTCACCTAGTGGATTGTTTAATTGTCTCCCTTCTTTCATGACCAAATATGGCAAGGCTGCAGAGCTTAGATCTGAGCAAAACATAAATTACAGGCAGAAAAGAGCAGGTCGGGCAGTATCAGTGGGGAGCATGCAGAGTTTTGTTGGTTGTCACATTGCTTAGCTCTGTCCATCACTTGTTGCATACACAAGTAGTTCTGTTTTGGAGCTTCACTTGGTTGTACCTGATATACTGGTATTCAGTGCTGCTGTTTGCATGCACTTTTGCACTCTTCCCTAAACCAGCGTTGAATCCCTGCCTTCATGGTAATTGTAGATTGGGAGATTTAGAGTCAGAGAATCATACAGCATGGAAACAAACCCTTCAGTTGTTGCCGCTGGACAGACGTCTCTGTCTGAGTGAGACAATTTGCCAACACTGGACACATATACACTCAAATTCTTCTGATTCATTTACCCATCCAGATGCCTTTTAATTGTAATTGTACCAGCCTCCATTGAGCTTCCAAACTGTATCTGAACAGTTATTCAAACATTTCCTCACAATAGACAGTTTAGAAATGTCCTTGAACAGGGGGGCAAATGCATGATACAGATTGGCCAAGGCACAAGGCTGAGTGCAATTTTCGCCACTTATACAAATGACCTGCCAATGACCATGTCTCACAAGTTTGGTTATATTGATGACATCAAGTGTGTCACATAATCTCCATGATTCTGTGCCCTGGACCAGGTCCTTCATGAAGATGTTACAAAGATGATGAAATACTGCAATGCATGGGGCCTTACATTGAATAGAAGGAGTCTCTGGCAGCTCATTCCATGCACACCATGCTGTGCATGAAAACATTGCCCCCCAAGTCCATTTTAAATCTTCCATCTCTCACATGAAACCTATGCCTCTATGATCTTGGCTATTCACCCAATCCATGAACCCCCCCCCACCCCCGCCTTCGCTTCATGAACTCCAGGAAGGTCATCCCGAAGCCTCTGTCGTTCCAGAGAAAAGAATCCTCAGCCTATCCAACCTCTCCATATAATTCAAACCCTGCAGTCCGATACGTCGAGCAGATTGTCTTTGAGTCATGCAAAGTATAATTCTGCTGTTGCTGATGATATACTGAACCTCCTGGACACCCAGTCATGATTGATAGATCTGTCTGAAGAGAGAGAGATCCTGCCACACAACATGATGGAGTGCTTATAAAATGTGCTGTCAGCAGATTGGTGACAAAGTGGTCAATGATGTCCTTTTCACCATTCGTTGGTTCCCACGCCTCTGCTGCAGCCCTGGTCCATCAGTGATGTCCTTTTGGACTGTCCCAGCTCAGTCAGCAGGTTGAGCTGCTGAACCTCTCTTGGTGATGGACACTGATGTCTCCCACACAGAGTCCATTCTCTACCCTTCCCACTGTCAATGTTATGTTCAAATAGAGGGATTGAAAGGATGTGGTAATTGATAATCAGCAGAATGTTTCTGTGCTAGTGTTTAACCTTCTGCCACGAGGTTTCATGGGATCAGCATCAATATTGAGCTCTTCCAGGACACCCCACTCTTCACAGTGTTGTGACACAGGATAAGCCCCTCTGCTATTTTAAAACAGCAAAACTAAAAAGATTTACCCTGTGCAGTAAGGTGTGGAAAATTGAGAGGCCAAGAACTGTCCCAAAGGTCACTATTTAAAGTAAAATTTAACAACTTTATTTCTTAAAGTATAACAGAGAATAATTAACTAAAATCAATTTACAACTCCTTTCTCAAGCTTGTCGTCTACCTTCCCTTTCTACAACACTAGTCCAGTAAAAACCCCCGATTAAGATTTACCAAATATTCAAATTTCAATGCCAGCTCCAACTCCCATGTCACTCATATTGATGGTGACTTTCAAAGGTTTTGTAATATTTGGTGTAGCTAAAACTGGCTTTGCAGTTAACATCGAATTCAAATGGTCAAATACTTTGTTCTGTCTACCGAAATGCTGTGTTCTTCTTCAGTAAATCGATTAACAGTGCTACCATACTGCACTGATCAAACTTCCTATAGAACCTGCTGAATCCTCAGAATCAAAGCACCTCTTATTTCGAGGTTGGTTGCGGAAATTCCTTGATGGCCTTTGTCTTGCGTTCAGTGGAGTCAACCTTTTATGACCGATGTTACCGAAGAATAAGAATAAGAGCCCTTTGGCTCTCAATGTTGCGCCAACCTGTGGAACCAATGTGAAGCCCATCTAACCGGCACTATTCCATTCTTGTCCATTTGCCTATCCAATGACCATTTGACCACCGGCTAGTCCTCTACCCTCCAGGGCACAGCAAACACCATTACCCACATGGCACAGTCTGATTTAACATTGTAATGGTGTCATGTACTCTCTGAAAACAAAAGAGTAAGTTCAGGGAGGAATGTACAGAAGTGAGAGGTAAAGAGAGAGAGAGAGAATTAAGAGGACACAAATGGAAGGATAGAGACAATATGTGTGAGTGTGTGTGTGTGTGTGTGTGTGTGTGTCTGTGTCTGTGTCTGTGTGTGCATGAGTGAGAGAGACAGAGAGAGAGAGGGGAGAGACTTCATGGAACTGACTAGCTCCCTAAATGATTAAACAAAATTCAGTGACTGACCTACTATTATCGCATAGTGTGGAGATGGCATTTCAAACCCATGACCAAGGAGTGTTTGATGGGAAAGGGTAGAGGTGGGATGTTATTCTCTACCCAACACATGCTGTCCCTGTCTTGGGAGTGTTTGATGAGGATTGAGTGGAGGTAGATTTATGCTGTATCAAACCCAGGAGTGTTCTGTGTATAGAAGGTATTACAGAAACACGATTTCTCTTCGTACAGCCTCTAGTCACTATCCTGTGAATTTTGATGGGAGACAGATGAAATGATGATATTTGAGTCCTTGAAATGCTAAGCAAGCTTCATTAAACAATTCCTGGATGTCAGAGTAACATAGGATATTCACACACCTGCATCAGGTTCCGATATTCTGTATGGAAACCACCCCAAAATCCTCGATTAGATTCCAGTCTGTAACTCAATCCTATATTCTGTATATAAACCACCTTGATTAGATTCCAGCCTGTAACCTGTTACTTTATATATATGTTACCCCAAACCCTTCAATTCAATTTCAAACTGAAAGTCACTCCCCATTGTATTGTGTAATAAATAAACTCGCTGAGACCATTAATGTGATTCCGGTTTCTAACTCAGTATAAACTAACTGGTTGAATCTAAAATTGGGAGCAGAATCAGAGGAAGCTGCATTTTTTGTTTAGCTGCCCCATTTTTGTTTTGCAGCAGGAGGAGTGGGAACGATGACCGGAGGGCTGCTGGGAAGGAACATCACCCCCCTAAAATCTTGTGACGAGGCAGAGCACACGCTGAGCAGGAGCTGAGTAAGTGAAGTAATGTATTTGTTCGGGTGCGTAGTGTCTCCCACCCATCCTCATCCTCTAACCAACAAAAAGAGCTCCATGTGTTGGATTGGTAAGGTAACTAGTATTATTTTTATTCCTTATTTTGCAAAAGCCTCTTTGGGAATTCAGAATAGTGGGAATGGTAGTTAGGGCATTGTATGGTCCCCCTGCAGAATGTGGGAGGTGAGGGTCACCATGAGTGTCCCCATTGGCTTTCTCTATGGGAAGTGCACCCAAATGCAGCTCCACAAAAACCACGTTACGGAACTGGAGCTGAGGTGGATGAACTTCGGATCATTCAGGAGGTGGAGAGGAGTTACAAGGATATAGTTACACATCAGGTAAAAGAAATAGGCTGATGGGTTATAGTCAGTAGACTAGCAGACAGTGCAGGCATTCCCTCTGGCCGTTCCCCTCAATAACAAGTATACCATTTTGAATACTGTTGGGGGGGACAAATTACCAGGGGTAAGACATGGGATACAGGTCTGTAGCATGAAGTCTGTCCCTGTTACTCAGAAGGGAAAGGGGGAAAGGAGCAAAGCAATAGTCACTGGGGACTCCATAGTTAAAGGGACAGATCGGAGGTTCTGTGAGAACGATAGATACTCACGGTTGGTGTGGTGCCTCCCAGGGTTTGTGATCACTTTTTGGGAATCCTGAGGGGTTGAGGGAGCAGCCCCAAGTCGTGGGCACTAATGATATAGGCAGGAAAAGGGATGGGGATTTAAGGCAGAAATTCAGGGAGCTAAGCTTGAACAAACAGAGTTAATATCTCTGGTTTGTCCCGAAGAATAGGGAGAGAGAAGAGTTGAACACGTGGCTACACAGATGGTGAAGTAGGGAGGGTTTCGGATACTTGGATAATTAGGACTCTTTCTGGTGTAGGTGGGACCTCTACAAACAGGATGGTCTACGCCTGGACCAGAGGGCTACCAATATCCTGGGGGGAATACCTGCAAATTCCTTTCAGAAATGTTTAAACTAATACAGCCTGGGGATGGGAACCTAAATTCCAGTGTCCAGGAAGTCAAGAGTAGTGAGGTCAGGAATAAGGTTTCATTTCACAAGTGTGCACCAGCAAGCAATAAGTTGGCTTGAAGTGTGTGTAATTCAACCACGGAAGCATCCGGAATAAGGTGGGTGAACTTGCAGCATGGGTTGGTACCTGGCACTTCAATGTTGTGGCCATTTCGGAGACATGAATAGAGCAGGGTCAGGAATGGTTGTTGCAGTTTCTGGGATTTAGGTGTTTCAGTAAGGACACAGACTATGGTAAAAGAGGGAGAGGGGTGGCATTGTACGCCGAGAACAGTAGTACAGTGACAAAAAGGATGTTTGAGGATTTGTCAACTGAGGTAGTATGGGCTGAGGGTTAGAAACAGTAAAGGAGAGGTCACCCTGTTGGAACTTTTCTCTCGGCCTCTGAATAGTTCTACAGGAAAGGATAGCAAAGATAAATCTGGATATGAGGGAGAGTAACAGGGCAGTTGCTATGGGGGACTTTAAATTTCCAAATATTGACTGGAAGTATTGCAATTCGAGTACTTTAGACAAGTCGTCTTTATGGCCAATGTGTGCAGGAGGGTTTCTTGACACAATATGTAGATAGGCCAACAAGGGGTGAGGCCACACTGGATTTGATACTGCGTAATGAATTCGGCCAGAGTTAGATTTGGAGGTAGGTGAGCACTTCAGTGATTGTGACCATAATTCGGTTATGTTTACTTTAGCGATGGAACAGGATAGGATATACCGCAGGTCATGTTGTATAGCTGGAGGACAGGCATTTATGATGCGATTAGACAAGGTTTAGGATGCATAGGATAGGAAAAGGAAACTGCAGGGGATGGGCACAATTAAATTATGGAGCTTAATCTGGGAACAGCTAATGCGTGTCCTTGATAAGTATGTACCTGTCAGGCAGGGAGGAAGTAGTCAGGTGAGTGAGCCATGATTTACTAAAGAAGGTGAATCTCTTGTCAAGAGGAAGAAGTTTATGTAAAGATGAGACTTGAAGGCTCAGTTAGGGTGCTTGAGAGTTACATGTTACCCAGGAAAGACCTAAACAGAGAACTAAGAAGAACCAGGAGGGGACATGAGAAGTCGTTAGCAGATAAGATCAAGGAAAACCCTAAAGCTTTCTATAATTATGCCTGGAATAAAAGAATGACTAGAGTAAGATTAGGACCAATCAAGGACAGTAGTGGGAAGTTGTGTGTGAAGTCCGAGGAGATAGAAGAAGCGCTACATGAATATTTTTTCCTCAGTATTCACACTGAAAAAAGACAATGTTGTCGATGAGAATACTGAGATACAGACTACCAGACAAGCCGGGATTGAGGTTTACAAGAAAGAGGTGTTAGCAATTCTGGAAAGTGTGAAAATAGGTGAGTCCCCTGGGCTGGATGGGATTTATCCTAGGATTCACTGGGAAGCCAGGGTGGAGATTGCAGAGCCTTTTGCTTTGATCTTTATGTCATCATTGTCTACAGGAATAGTGCCAGAAGACTGGAGGATTGCAAATGTTGTTCCTTTGTTCAATAAGGGGAGTAGAGACAACCCTGGTAATTATAGACCAGTGAGCCTTACTTCGGTTGTGGGTAAAATGTTGGATAAGGTTATAAGAGATAGGATTTTTAATTATTTAGAGAGGAATAAGTTGATGAGGGATAGTCGGACAGTTTTGTGAAGGGTAGGTCGTGCCTCACAAACCTTATTGAGTACTTTTGAGAACGTGACCAACCAGGTGGATGAGGGTAAAGCAGTTGATTTGATGTATATGGTTTTCAGTAAAGCACTTGATAAGGTTCCCCATGGTTGGTTATTGCACAAAATACAGAGGCATGGGAGGATAATTTAGTGGTTTGGATCAGAAATTCGTTAGCTAACAGAAGACAAAGGGAAATGTCCTTCCTGGAGTTCAGTTACTGGTGGTGTACCACAAGAATCTGTTTTGGGGCCACTGCTGTTTTTCGTGTTTATAAATGACCTGGATGAGGGTGTAGAAGGATTGGTTAGTAAATTTGCAGACGACACTAAGGTCGGTGGAGTTGTGGATAGTGCTGAAGGATCTTGCAGGCTACAGAAGGACATAGATAAGCTGCAGAGCTGGGCTGAGAGGTGGCAAATGGAATTTAATGCAAAATAGAGTGAGGTGATTCACTTTTGAAGGAGCAGTAGGGACAAAAAGGATACTGGGTTAATGGTCAGATTCTTGGAAGTGTAGATGAGCAGAGAGATCTCAGTGTCCATGTACATAGATCCCTGAAAGCTGCCACCCAGGTTGATCGGGTTGTTAAGAAGTCATACGGTGTGTCAGCTTTTTTTATTGGTAGAGGGATTGAGTTTCGGAGCCATGAGGTCATACTGTAACTGTTCAAAACTCTGGTGAGGCTGGACTTGGAGAATTGTGTACAGTTCTGGTCACCGCATTATAGGAAGGATGTGGAAGCTTTGGAAATGATGCAGAGGAGATTTACTAGAATGTTCCCTGGTATGGGGGAAAGGTCTTACAAGGAAAGGCTGAGGGACTTGAGGCTGTTTTTGCTGGAGGAGAAGAAGGTTGAGAGGTGACTTAATTGAGACAAATAAGATAATTAGAGTGTTAGATAGTGTGGACAGTGAGAGTCTTTTCCCTCAGATGGTGATGGCTAGCACAAGGGGACATAGCTTTAAATTGTGGGGTGATAGAGATGGGACAGATGTCAGTGGTAGTCTCTTTACTCAGAGAATAGTAGGGATGTGGACTCACCAACTTTAAGGGCATTTAAATAGTCATTGGATAATCATACAGATGACAATAGAGTAGTGTAGGTTAGATAGGCTTCAGATTATTTCCACAGGTCAGTGCAACATCAAGGGCCGAAGGACCTGTACTGCGCTGTAATGTTCTATCTTCTATATTCAATCTTTTCTGAATCCTTTCAAGTTTCACAACATTTTTCTGAGAGGAAGGAGACCAGAATCACACGCAATGTTCCAACAGTGGCCTAACCAACTTCCTAGACAGCTGCAACATGACTTCCCAACTCCTGTACTCAATACTCTGACCAATAAAAGAAAGGATACCAAACGCTTTCTTCACTTCCTATCTATCTGCAACTCCACTTTCAAGAAGCTATGACCTGCACGCCAAGGTCTCTTTGTTCAGCAACACTCCCTAGGACATTACCATTAAGTATATAAGTCCTGCTAAGATTTGCTTTCCCAAAATGTAGCACCTCACATTTATTTGAATTAAACTCCATCTGCCACTTCTCAACCCATTAGCCCATCTGGTCAAGATCCCATTGTAATCTGAGGTAACGTTCTTCATTGTCCACTACATCTCCAATTCTGATGTAATCTACAAACTTACTAACTGTACCTCTTATGCTTGCATCCAAATCGTTTATATAAATGATAAAAAATAGAGGACCCAGCACCGATCCTGTGGCCCTCCACTGGTCATAGACCTCCAGACTGAAAAACAACCCTCCACCACCACTCTCTGTCTTCTACCTTTGAGCCAGTTCTGTATCCAAATGGCTAGTTCTCCCTGTATTCCGTGAGATCAAACCTTGCTCACCAGTCTCCCATGGGGAACCTTGTCAAACGCCTTAGTGAAGTCCATATAGATCACATCACCCGCTCTGCCTTCATCAATCCTCTTTGTTACTTCTTCAAAAAACTCAATCAAGCATGGTTTCCCATGCACAAAGCCATGTTGACTATCTGAAACCGTCCTTGCCTTTCCAAATACATGTACATCCTGTCCCTCAGGATTCCCTCCAACAACTTGCCCACCACCGACATCAGGCTATAGTTCCCTGGCTTGTCCTTACTGCCCTTCTTAAACAGTGGTATCACATTTGCCAATCTCCAGCCTTCTGGCACCTCACCATTGATAATACAAGTATCTTAGCAAGAGGCCCAACAATCATTTCTCTAGGTTTCCACAGAGTTCTCAGGTACACTTGATCAGGTCCTGGGGATTTATCCAATTTTGTGCGTTTCAAGACATCTAGCACTTCTCCCTCTGTGTTCAAGGTGTTCAATCTATTTTCTATATCTACATTCTATATCTTCCATATCCTTTTCCACAGTAAATACTGATGCAAAATACTCATTTAGTGTCTCCCCTATTTTCTGTAGCTCTACACAAAGGCCGCCTTGCTGATCTTTGAGGGGCCCTATTCTCTCCCTAGTTACCCTTTTGTCCTTAATGTATTAGTAAAAACCCTTTGGATTCTCTTTAGTTCTATTTGCCAAAGCTATCTCATGTCCCCTTTTTGCCCTCCTGATTTCTCTCTTAAATATACTCCTACTGCCTTTATACTCTTCTAAGGATTCACTGGATCTATCCAGTTTATACCTGACATGCGCTTCCTTCTTTTTCTTAACCAAATCCTCAATGTCTTTAGTCATCCAGCATTCCCTGTACCTACCAGCCTTTCCTTTGACCCTAACAGGAATATACTTTCTCTGGATTCTCATTATCTCATTTCTGAAGGCTTCCCATTTTCCAGTCGTCCCTTTACCTGCAAACATCTGCCCCCATCAGCTTTTGAAAGTTCTTGCTTAATAACGTCAAAATTGGCCTTCCTCCAATTTTGAACTTCAACTTTTAGATCTGGTCTATCCTATTTTAAATCTTTTATAATTACGGTTGCTGGCCACAAAGTGATTCCCCACTGACACCTCAGTCACCTGCCCTGCCTTATTTCCCAAGAGTAGGTCAAGTTCTCTAATAGGTACATCCACATGCTGAATCAGGAAATTTTCTTGTACACACTTAACAAATTCCTCTTCATCTAAACCCTTAACACATAGTCCCAGTCTATGTCTGGAAAGTTAAAATCCCCTACCATAACCACCGTATTGTTCTTACAGATAACTGAGATCTCCTTACAAGTTTGTTTCTCAATTTCCGTCTGTCTATAATACAATCCCAATAAGGTGATCATCCCTTTCTTATTTCTCAGTTCCACCCAAATAACTTGCCTAGATGTATTTCCAGGAATATCCTCCCTCAGTACAGCTGTAATGCTATCCCCTATCAAAAATGCCACTCTCCCTCCTCTTTTGCCTCCCTTTCTATCCTTCCTGTATCATTTAGAACCTGGAAAATTAAGCTGCCAGTCCTGCCCATCCCTGAGCCATGTTTCTGTAATTGCTATGATATCCCAGTCCCATGTTCCTAACCATGTCATGAGGTCATCTGCCTTCCCTGTTAGGCCCCTTGCATTGAAATAAATGCAGTTTAATTTATTAGTCCTACCTTGTCCCTGCTGCCCTGACTGTTTGACTCACCTCTGTTCTCAACTGTACCAGTTTCAGATTGATCTCTTTCCTCACTATCTCCTTGAGTTCCTCCCCCCACCTCACCAGTTTAAATCCTCACAAGCAGCTCTAGCGAATCTCCCTGCCAGTATATTAGTCCCCTTACAATTCAGGTGCAATCTGTCCTTCTTGTACAGGTTACTTCTACCCCAAAAGAGATTCCAATGATCTAAAAATGTGAATCCTTCTCCCATACACCAGCTCCTCAGCCATGCATTCATCTGCTTTATCCTCCTATTCCTGCCCTCATTAGCTCATAGCACTAGGAGTAATCCAGACATTGCGACTCTCGGTGACCTCCTTTTTAAATTCCTGCCTAACTCTCTGTAATCTCCCTTCAGAATTTCAACCTTTTTCCTTCCTATATCATTGGTTCCAATGTGGACAATGACCTCTTGCTGGCCCCTCTCCCCCTTGAGAACATTATGCACCCTCTCTGAGACATTCTTGATCCTGGCATCAGGGAGACAATATACCATGCTGATTTTTGTTGCTGGCCACAAAAATGTCTGTCTGTACTTCTGACTACAGAATCCCCTCACACAATTGATCTCTTGGAACTCGACATACCCTTCATTGCATTAGATCCCTTCTTAATACCAGAAACTTGGCTGTTGCCCCCTACATTTTCCAAAACAGTATACTTGTTTGAAATGAGGATAGCCACAGAAGTCTCCTGCACTAGGTGCCTACCTCGCTTACCTTATCTGGAGTTAACCCATCTGTGTGACTGTATCTAGGACTTCCCCCCTTCCTATAACTCCCATACATCACATACTATTGCTGTTCCAAATTCCTCATTGCTTCTAACTGTCTCTCCAATCGATCCATTCGATCTGATAGGATTCACAACCAACAGCATTTATTGTATATATAATCCACAGTAACCCTTAAACTCTCTTTAAACTCCCATATCTGACAAGAAGTGCAAATCACTCTACTGAAGACCATTTTTGCTCCTCCATAGTCTACAGACCCAGGAAATAACAACGTTTTGTTTGCCTACAAATCGCTGCCCCAGTTTAAATTAATAGTTATGGCTTATATTTTAAGTTTAATCAAGGAGTGCCTCTGTTTAAGAAGGGTGGTAAGGACAAGTCAGGGAACTATAGACCAGTGAGCCTGACCTCAGTGGTGGGCAAATTGTTGGAGGGAATCCTGAGGGACAGGATGTACATGTATTTGGAAAGGACTGATTTGGGATAGTCAACATGGTTTTGTGCGTGGGAAATCATGTCTCACCAACTTGATTGAGTTTTTTGAAGAAGTAACAAAGAAGATTGATAAGGGCAGAGCAGTAAATGTGATCCAATGATCTTCAGTAAGGCGTTCAACAAGATTCCCCACGGGAGACTGATTAGCAAGGTTAGATAAGACCATAAGACAATAAGACATAAGACATAGGAGTGGAAGTAAGGCCATCCAATCCACTCCACTCCACCATTCAATCATGGCTGATGGGCACTTCAACTCCACTTACCCGCATTCTCCCCGTAGCCCTTAATTCCTTGTGACATGAAGAATTTATCAATCTCTGCCTTGAAGACAATTAGCGTCCCGACCTCCGCTCCACTCTGTGGCAATGAATTCCACAAGCCCACCACTCTCTGGCTGAAGAAATGTCTCTGCATTTCTGTTCTGAATTGACCCCCTCTAATTCTAAGGCTGTGTCCACGGGTCCTAGTCTCCTCGCCTAATGGAAACAATTTCCTAGCGTCCACCCTTTCCAAGCCATGTATTATCTTGTAAGTTTCTATTAAATCGCCCCTTAATCTTCTAAACTCCAATGAATACAATCCCAGGATCCTCAGCCGTTCCTCATATGTTAGACCAACCATTCCAGGGATCATCCGTGTGAATCGCCACTGGACACGCTCCAGTGCCAGTATGTCCTTCCTGAGGTGTGGGGACCAAAACTGGACACAGTACTCCAAATGGGGCCTAACCAGAGCTTTATAAAGTCTCAGTAGCACATCTCTGCTTTTATATTCCAACCCTCTTGAGATAAGAAACAACATTGCATTCGCTTTCTTAATCACGGACTCAACCTGCACGTTTACCTTTAGAGAATCCTCGACTAACACTCCCTGATCCCTTTCTACTTTGGCTTTACGAATTTTCTCACCATTTAGAAAGTAGTCTATGCTTTTATTCTTTTTTCCAAAGTGCATTTGCTCACATTGAATTCCATCAGCCATTTCCTGGACCACTCTCCCAAACTGTCTAGATCCTTCTGCAGCCTCCCCACTTCCTCAGTACTTCCTGCCTGTCCACCTAACTTCGTTTCATTGGCAAACTTCACTAGAATGCCCCCAGTCCCTTCATCCAGATCATTAATATATAATGTGAACAGCTGCAGCCCCAACACTGAACCCTGCGGGACACCGCTTGTCACCGGCTGCCATTCCGAAAAAGAACCTTTTATCCCAACTCTCTGCCTTCTGTAAGACAGCCAATCCTCAGTCCATACCAGTAGCTCACCTCAAACACCATGGTTTCTCACCTTGCTCAGCGGCACCCGTGTGGCACCTTATCAAAGGCCTTTTGGAAGTCTAGATAGACCACATCCACTGGGTTTCCCTGTTCTAACCTACTTGTCACCTCTTCAAAGAATCCCAACAGGTTTGTCAGACACGACCTCCCCTTACTAAATCCATGTTGACATGTTCTAATCAGATTCTGCTCTTCCAAGAATTTAGAAACCTCATCCTTAATGCTGGATTCTAGAATTTTACCAACAACTGAGGTTAGGCTAATTGGCCTGTAATTTTCCATGGTTAAAGCACAGCAGGTCAGGCAGCATCCAAGGAACAGGAAATTCGACGTTTCGGGCCAGAGACCTTCATCAGGAATGAGGAGAGTGTGCCAGGCAGGCTTAGATAAAAGGTAGGGAGGAGGGACTTGGGGGAGGGGCGATGGAGATGTGATAGTTGGAAGGAGGTCAAGGTGAGGGTGATAGGCTGGAGTGGGGTGGGGGCGGAGAGGTTAGGAAGAAGATTGCAGGTTAGGAGGGCGGTGCTGAGTTCGAGGGAATCAACTGAGACAAGGTGGGGGGAGGGGAAATGAGAAAACTGGAGAAATCTGAGTTCATCCCTTGTGGTTGGAGTGTTCTCCAGCCTATCACCCTCACCTTGACCTCCTTCCACCTATCACATCTCCATCGCCCCTCCCCCAAGTCCCTCCTCCCTACCTTTTATCTTAGCCTGCCTGGCACACTCTCCTCATTCCTGATGAAGGGCTCTGGCCCGAAACGTCGAATTTCCTGTTCCTTGGATGCTGGCTGACCTGCTGTGCTTTAACCAGCAACACATTTTCAGCTCTGATCTCCAGCATCTGCAGACCTCACTTTTTACTCTATAATTTTCCATCTTTTGTCTCGATCCCTTCTTGAACAAAGGGGTTACAACAGTGATCTTCCAATCATCCGGGACTTTCCATGACTCCAGTGACTGCTGAAAGATCTCAACCAATGCCTCCGCTATTTCCTCAGCCACCTCTCTCACAACTCTAGGATGGGTGGCATGGTGGCACAGTAGTTAGCACTGCTGCCTCACAGCGCCTGAGACCCGGGTTCAATTCCCGACTCAGGCGACTGACTGTGTGGAGTTTGCACGTTCTCCCCGTGTCTGCGTGGGTTTCCTCCGGGTGCTCCGGTTTCCTCCCACAGTCCAAAGATGTGCAGGTCAGGTGAATTGGCCATGCAAAATTGCCCATAGTGTTAGGTAAGGGGTAAATGTAGGGGTGTGGGTGGGTTGCGCTTCAGCGGATGGGTGTGGACTTGTTGGGCCGAAGGGCCTGTTTCCACACTGTAAGTAATCTAATCTAATCTAAAATGTATCCCATCGGTGGCAGGAGCTTTATCAATTTCAAGACCTTTTAGCTTTTCTAACACTTTCTCTTTTGTAATGGCAACCATACTCAACTCAGCCCCCGACTCCCTTTAATTGTTGGGATATTACTCATGTCTTCCACTGTGAAGACTGACGCAAAGTACTCATTAAGTTCTCCTGCTTTTTCCTTATGTCCCATCACTCGGCTTCCAGCATCAGTTTGAAGTGGCCCAATGTCTACTTTCGCCTGTTGTTTGTTTCTTATGTATTGAAAGAAACCTTTACTATCATTTCTAATATTACTGGCTAGCCTACCTTCATATTTGACCCTCTCCTTCTTTATTTCTCTCTTTGTTATCCTCTGTTTGTTTTTGTAGCCTTCCCAATCTTCTGATTTCCCACTGCTCTTGGCCACTGTATAGGATCTCTCTTTTTCTTTAATACATTTCCTGACTTCCTTTGTCAGCCATGGCTGTTTAATCCCTCCCCGGATAATCTTTCTTTTCTTGGGGATGAACCTCTGTACAGTGTCCTCAATTACACCCACAAACTCCTGCCATTTTTCCTCTACTGTCTTTCCCACTAGGCTCTGCTTCCAGTCTATTTTTGTCAGTTCCTCTCTCATGCCCTCACAGAATACAGGGAGAACTAGCCATTTGGAGACAGAACTGGCAGAAGGTGGTGGGAGAGGGTTGTTTTTCATACTGGAGACCTGTGACCAGTGGAGTGCCACAAGGATCGGTGCTGGGTCCTCTATTTTTTGTCATTTACATAAATGATTTGGATGCGAGTATAAGAGGTACAGTTGTAAGTTTGCAGATGACACCAAAATTGGAGGTGTATTGGACAGCGAAGAGGGTTACCTCAGATTACAACAGGATCTTGACCAGATGGGCCAATGGGCTGAGAAGCGGCAGATGGAGTTTAATTCAGATAAATGTGAAGTGCTGTATTTTGGGAAAGTAAATCTTAGCAGGACTTATAAATTAATGGTAATGTCCTAGGGAGTGTTGCTGAACACAGAGACCTTGGCATGCAGGTTCACAGCTCGTTGAAAGCGGAGCCACAGATAGATAGGATAGTGAAGAAGGCGATTGGTATGCGTTCCTTTATTGGTCAGGATATTGAGTACAGGAGTTGGGAGGTCATGTTGCGAGCTGTACAGGACATTGGTTAGGCCACTGTCGGAATATTGCGTGCAATTCTGGTCTCCTTCCGATCAGAAAGATGTTGTGAAACTTGAATGGGTTCAGAAAAGATTTACAATAATGTTGCCCGGGTTGGAGGATCTGAGATATAGGGAGAGGCTGGGGCTGTTTTCCCTAGAGCATCGGAGGCGGAGGGGTGACCTTATAGAGGTTTACAAAATTATGAGGGGCATGGATAGGATGAATAGGCAAAGTCTTTTCCCTGGGGTCAGGGAGGCCAGAACTAAAGGGCATAGGTTTAGGGTGAGAGGGGAAAGATATAAAAGAGACCTAAGGGGCAACTTTTTCATGCAAGGGTGGTACGTGTGTGGAATGAGCTGCGAGAGAATGTGGTGGAGGCTGGTACAATTGAAACATTTAAGAGGCATTTGGATGGGTATATGAATACGAAGGGTTTGGAGAGATATGGGCAGTGTGCTGGCAAGTGGGACTAGATTGGATTGGGATATCTGGTCGGCATGGATGGGTTGGACCGAAGGGTCTGTTTCCATGCTGTACATCTCTATGAGTCTATGACTCTAAGAGACGTATCTCAAAAATCATTATCAAGAACGAACCCACTCTACTTACTTCAGCAGACTTTCTGTGAGACACACTTAAAACAGATTAATTTATCTGTTTCTGTGCTGTGACTTCCTCCAAGATCAGTTGTGAATTTTTCCGTTTATTTTCCCAGGCATACGCTGATGTCCAGTGATACATGAATTCAAACTTCAAAGGCAGTAACTGTGCAGATACATTGTGGTGTCAGTTTCTTTCTCCCTTTCTCTCCTGCACTAACCTCACCATGTGCTTCCGTTGTCTACTCTTCTCCCTTTTAAAACTGTTTTTGTTTTGACTTTTTTTTTCAAAGTTCCAAAACAATGCAACAGCATATAAAACAGGGATTGCTGCTCCTGGAATTCAAGGAAATCACATCCAACATATCATGCTCCAGTTGGAAGATGCTCATGTGTGCAGTGGGATCCCCTCTACGTGTACCACTGTTTGGACAGAAATTCACATAGCTACCAAAATGCGGTACCCCTCTTGGGAGCCTGTGTCCTACAGCCTGAGCTGCCTCAGCCATATGTGTTGTATGTCTTTCAGGAAGGCAAAAAGGCAAGCTCTGTAAAGGCTGCTGCTGCACATCATTCAGCTCTACTCTTTCAACTACCAACTGGGTACGCCTTGGTGTTCCTGATTACCACTGGGCAGTGAGGATTCCCAGTCAGAGTCATCCCTCTTTCCCTGGAGGATCTGAGGTGGAGGGTGTTGCACACTGCAGTTCCTCATAAGCACAGATTGTGGTAGTTCACAGACTCCCAGCCCAACTGCTTATTTTGAGGCACTATGGAGTCCATGTACCAAGTGTATATTGGTGGTGGATGTTTGCATTCTGTTTCTAATTACTTGAAAAGCCTTTTGTTATGTTTTTAGCTGCATTTCAGCCTCACAATCTGATCTTTGGGCATCTGATGAGGAGGGGTGTGGACAGTTCGAACGAGTTTCTTGTGGGCCTGCTCCTGGGACTGGTCAGGCTGGTTATTAACTGGTCCAGGCAGTAGGCTATGGAGTATCCCTGCGCACTGCCTGTCCCTGTTCTGCAGTTACACTCAAGCCCTTGGAGAGGGAGGATGCGGTGTCCACCAATGCTCGCAGTGACTTTAGGGATAAAGAGCTTCATTTTCCCACCAACTCCCTTTTGATTTAATCCCCTCCTTCTCTCCCTACTCCTTCTCCTTCACTTATTGACGCAAGCAACTTATCAGGCTTGTCCAAGTTTAACTGACCACATGGATATTTCTCCTGTTGGTAGAAAAGGCAGAATAAAGTCTTCAGACAGTGGTGTTTTTTTACTGTGTCACTATACATGAACACACAGCCATGGACCTTTTGAGGAAAATATAGGCAACTACTGCTCAGTCCCGTTTGGGGGCATTGGGAGTGTGGGAAAGGAAAAGAAAACAAATAGGATTGTCAGAGGTTCTGCTCCCTCTTGGAGCTGGTGCTGATGAAGCTGGATCAATGTCAATGATTTTCTATGGCTAAATAAAAGGTGAATTGGCGACAGGATACTGGCATTAGTGGAGGTATTTCGGTAGCGTTGAGAGAAAAACACACTCCTGAAGACATTCGCTCGCAACAGTTGTCTTTGACTTGAGGTAAGCATTTTGGCATCATGCCACTATTTGGGAAGCTTGACTCATTCGATATTGCCATCAAAACCTGGGCCCAGTATGTGGAAATGATTTCTTTTTCAAGCCAATGACATTGGAGCAGATAAAAAGCATTGGCTAATTCTCCTGACAACTTGTGGATCCACAGGCTGACTTTCCATGAGGCACCACATACTAAAACCTTTCAAGAGTTGATGGATTTAGTTAAGAAATATTATGATCCTTTCATTTTGAGATGCTGTCAGTTTTACTCGACAATTTGAAACCAGAGGAATATATATTGGGATTTTTGACGAGGTTTAAATGACTGGCAGTGGCATGTGAAAAATTGAGAGACTGTTTGGTTTCTGGAATTAATGATGTGATCATGCAAAAGCATCTACTAGCTGAAGCCCAAATGGACTTCAAACAGGTACTGCAAGTCACTGCCACTATATATATCTGGCTTTGTCATTGGAAAATGCGCCAAGTGGAGCTTAGAGTTAGAGGCTATTCCGATGGAAGTGGACACTGTCCCACGCCAACTGAGCCTAGTGAAACATGACTTGAATGAAGAAGGTGAACGCAGATGCTGGAGATCAGAGTCAAAGAGTGTGGTGTTGGAAAAGACAGTAGGTCAGGCAGCATCCAGAGAGCAGGAGAATCAGGGATGAAACCATTCCTGATGAAGGACTTACACCCGAAATGTCATTTCTCCTGCTCCTCGGATGCTGCCTGACCAGCTGTGCTTTTCCAACACAACACACTTTGACCACTTGAATGAAGATAATATCAGAGCCTTACTCAGGACATATCCTGAATAGACAGACCCTGGATCAGCCTCTGCACATCTTCAAAACAACATCAAACCTCAGCCAAATGATTGAAAACATTTCGAGGATATGGGCTGGCAGACATTGTAGTTGCTGCCGGTATGCTGACTGGAGGCAGCAAAAGAGTCCCATTCGGCCTGAATTGAATAAGACAATCATAGGCTGGTATCCAGGGCAGTGCACACCCGGAAAGTCCACCTCCAATTGGGTTGGAACAGTTCAATTGCTTACCAACATCCAAATCTGAACCAATCAAAATAAAAGTACGATTGAACATCACCCAGTCCCAGTGGAGATCGAGACCGGCTGTATTGGCGATTTAGGAAACAATCTTTAACAAAGTTTGCTCTGGATTCCAATCCTTAATTTTGCATAATACTTGCATTGGATACAGTTCAGAGAAGAATCACTCGACTGATTCCTGTGATGAAAAGATCCTTGTCTTAAAAGTCCAGTTACACTGGACTAGAAATGTTAACTCTCTGATCTCTTTACAGATGCTGCCAGACTTGCAGAGTTTCTCCAAAGATTTCAGTTTTTTGTACGTTCCAAAATGCCAGTGTTCCTCTAAATCCAGTTGTTTGCACAACCCCAATTCCTTGCTGTTTTTTGCATATATTAATGATTTCAATACAAATGTAGGTTTGAATAATAACTTTGTAGGTTATATGAAAATTAGAATAGTAAATATGGGAACAAAAGCCTTCCACTACAGAGCAGTTGCAATTGAATATCATCCTGAAACATGTGAGGGCCTGCATTTTGTGAGGAAAAACAAGGGAAGTGAGTGCACAATGAATGGTAAGACCTCAGGAAGTGCAGAAGTATGTTGGTATGCATGTCTATAGATCCTTGAAGGCAGCAGGGCCGGTAAATAAGGTGATTAAAAAGCTATATGGGATATAGAGCTTTATCAGGATAGGCTTATACAAGAGCAAGGAGATTAGGGACCTGCATAAGACAATGGTTAGTCCACAGCTGGAGTACTGTGTGCAGTACTGGTTGTGACACAATAGAAAGGATTTGATTGTACGAGAGACAGTACAAAGGGGCTTCACTAGGATGTTGTCTGAGCTGGAGTTGTTTCAGTTTTGAAGTTAAAAATCACACAACACCAGGTTATAGTCCAACAGGGTTTATTTGGAAGCACTAACTTTGGAGCCCTTCATTGGGTAGTTGTGATCACAGGACACAGAATTTGTAGCGAAAGATTAGTGTCATGCAACTGAAATGATACATTGAACAAACCTGGATTGTTAACTCTTTCATCTTTAGAGTGGGTTGCAGGCTTCGCTTCATTAATATGTAAATCCCAGAACTTCTTTTAACTTTGTCCATCCCAGAACCTCTTTTAACATTGTCCGACCAAGTCCAACTCTGGCTCCTCCACATTCAGCTTTGAAGAGAGACTAAATAGGCTGGGATTGTTTTCCTCAGAGCAGAGAAGGCAGTGAGAGATCTGGATTGTGGCCAACAAATTCATGAGGGTTGATAGGAGGAAACTTTTTCCTTGAAGGCTAAGGGGGGGGGGGGGGGCGGTGGGGAGGTTGGAGGAATGAGAAGAGACTTAAAATAAGGGCCAGGAGATTTAAAAGAAAAGTTTTTCACCCAGACAGTGATGGGCATCCAGAAATCATTGCCTCAAAGGGTGGTAGAGGTGTGAACCATGACAACCATTTAAGAAACATTTGGAACATAATGTAGCACCACAGCATAGAAAGCTAAAGGTCAAGTCCTGGAAAATGGAATTAGAAGTAGCTAAATGTTTGATGACTGGCAAAGATGGGATGAGTTGAAGGTAGCATTTCTGTGCTGTAAAAAATATCAATGACATCACCTCCCACATTCCAATTTCAAAACCAATCTCTTTCTCCTTCTCTCTCTTTCTCTACTTCCCTCCCTCGTTCTCTGGTCTCCACTGAACCTCAACAAAAAGAACCAAAGAATGGTGTGGCACGATGGCTCAGTGGTTAGCACTACTGCGTCACAGCACCAGGAACCCAGGTTCAATTCCAGTCTTGGGCAACTGTCTGCGTGGGTTTCCTCCAGGTGCTTCAGCTTCCTTCCACAGTCTAAAGATTAGATTACTTACAGTGTGGAAACAGGCCCTTCAGCCCAACAAGTCCACACTGACCCTCTGAAGAGCAACCCACCCAGACCCATTCCCTACATTTACTCCTTCACGTAACACTACAGGCTATTTAGCATGGCCAATTAACCTAACCTGCACATTTTTGGACTTTGGGAGGAAATTGGAGAACCCGGAGGAAATCCACGCAGACACGGGGAGAACGGGAGAACGTGCAAACTCCACACAGACAGTTGCCTGAGGCAGGAACCCGGGACTCTGGCACTGTGAGGCAGCAGTGCTAACCACTGTGCCACTGTGTGAATTGGCCATTTCTAAATTACCTTGCCTTTGGTGCATTAGTCAGAGGGAAATGTGTCTGGGTGGGTTACTCATTGGAGGGCCAGTGTGGACTTGTTGGGTTGAAGTGCCTGTTTTCATGCTGTTGGGAATCTAATCTTCTAAAAAATACTGTAGATGCTGGACAGAGAAGTCTGAAATGGCTGGAAAATGTCAGCAGATCTGGCAGCATCTGTGGGGGAAAATCAGACTAAACGTTACAGATCAGTGACCCGGCTTCAGAATTTCCATTAACCTTACCCACTCTCCCTCATTCCAATTTGATACCAATGCCCACCCCACTCCTTTCAAGGATCACCATTCAGGTAATTAGAACTCCCACGCAGTGACGACAAAGGTCCGCCTTGGCCTCCTATTGGTTACTGAAAGGGTGGATTGGCAGCTTGATGGGCGAATCGGAAAAGCCAGGGACTGAAGCCCCGCCCATGTACTGTCGGCTCGTGCACGGACCCGGAAGCTGGTGTTTTCTACAGTCAGCGGGCGATTTCCGGGTGTCTTGTGCAGACGGTGAGAAATAGGATTAATGTTCTTTCTGGGAAGGTTATCGTGAGGATACGTGGTCATACTGTAACGTTATTATAAACACAGACTGGTCCGGGAATCTAACTGTGGTTTGGAGTAAAAAGTACCGACTTTCCCTTTTCAGGAGGATGGAGGCTCCAATGTGGTCAGACAGTGTGTGTCCCCCGGGAAGGATGGAGGTCCCAGTAAGGTCAGACAGTGTGTGACCCCGGGGAGGATGGAGATCCCAGAAGAGGTCAGACGGTGTGTGACCCCGGAAAGGATGGAGATCCCAGAGAGGTCAGACAGTGTGTGACTCCTCGCCCGGGGATGATAGAGTTCCCAGAGAGGTCAGACAATGTGTGTCCCCGGGGAGGATGGAGTTCCCAGAAGAGGTCAGACAGTGTGTGACCCCGGGGAGGATGGAGATCCCAGAGAGGTCAGATAGTGTGTGACCCCGGGGAGGATGGAGATCCCAGTGAGGTCAGACAGTGTGTGACCCTGGGAGGATGGAGGTCCCAGTGAGGTCAGACAGTGTGTGTCCCCGGGGAGGATGGAGTTCCCAGAAGAGGTCAGACAGTGTGTGACCCCAGGGAGGATGGAGATCCCAGAGAGGTCAGATAGTGTGTGACCCCGGGGAGGATGGAGATCCCAGTGAGGTCAGACAGTGTGTGACCCTGGGAGGATAGAGGTCCCAGTGAGGTCAGACAGTGTGTGACACCCCCTCCCCCGGGGATGATGGAGGTCCCAGTGAGGTCAGACAGTGTGTGTCCTGGGGAGGATGGAGGTCCCAGAGAGGTCAGACGGTGTGTGACCCCGGGGAGGAGGGAGGTCCCAGTGACGTCAGACAGTGTGTGACCCTGGGAGGATAGAGGTCCCAGTGAGGTCAGACCATGTGTGACTCCTCCCCGGGGATGATGGAGGTCCCAGTGAGGTCAGACAGTATATGACCCCAAGGATGATGGAGGTCCCAGTGAGGTCAGACAGTGTGTGTCCCTGGGGAGGATGGAGATCCCAGTGAGGTCAGACAGTGTGTGTCCATGGGAAGGATGGAGGTTCCAGAGAGGTCAGACGGTGTGTGACCCTGGGCGGATGGAGGTCCCAGTGAGGTCAGACAGTGTTTGACCCCGGGGAGGATGGCGTCCCCAGTGAGGTCAGACAGTGTGTGACCCCGGGGAGGATGGCGTCCCCAGTGAGGTCAGACAGTGTGTGACCCCGGGAGTAAGGAGGCCCCAGTGACGTCAGACAGTCTGTGACCTCCCGGGGAGGATGGAGGTCCCAGTAGAGGTCAGACAGTGTGTGATACCGGGAGGATGGAGCCATAAGGAAAGGTACGGCTATTCTCGTCTAGTCTACTCACGACACCAAACTCACAGCAAGATTGTTGACCCTTCTCTGTTGTCTGGGTAGTTGGGGATGGGCAATGAGTACTGGTTTAATTAGTGATGTCAATTCCTGTTTAGATTAGAATTCCCTACGGTGTGGAATCACGCCATTTGGCCCAACAAGTCTCCACCGACTCTCTGAAGAGTTACCCTCCCAGACCCATTCCCCTATCGTATTCTCTTACACCTGACTAATGGATTGAACACTATGGGCAATTTAGCATGGCCAATTCACCTGATCTGACATGGACTGTGTGAGGAAACCCACGCAGACGTGAGCAGAATGTGCAGATTATTTACACAGATGGTGGCCCAAGGCTGAATTGAACCCAAGTCCCTGGTGCTTTGGGCACCAGTGCTAACCACTGTGCCTGCCTCACTCCCACCCCCATGAACGAATAACAAAAATAAATCTGATGTGGAGAGTTTATAAATTTCGATGATCGGTTGATCTGTTTAACAAGGAAATGTTCTCCTCACTGCAGTATTCTTTATCTCAGCTATTGTTATGGATCTATTACAGAATCTGAGAATACCTGTCACTGCATTGCTGAAGGACTAAACAGGGAAGAACATCCCACATTTCTCAGTGTTAGAATGGATGCAGGTATGTTGGCAAGTTATGACATATCATTTTTCTTCTTGAACTGGGCTCCTGAACCCCTGCAATAACCTGCAGCTCGGACTGGAAGAGGGTACAAGATGGGGTGTGTCGAAAGAGGGAAGTGAGTAATCACCTTTGTTCTTCACTCTGGAAAAGATATGGACTTCAGGAAAAGGGACTATGAGAAACTTGCACAGTTTGATATAAGAGCCAGGGAGTTAATGGAAACTCTAACTGGCTTAAAAATGGACAAATCCCCTGGCCTGGATGAATTGCATCCCAGTTAGCTGTGGGAGTTGAAGTAGGAAATTGCAGGAACTCTGTGTGTGGATGAAGAAAGTTCAGGTCATAGAATCATAGAGCTGTACAGCATGGAAACAGAACCTTCGGACCAACCTGTCCATGCCGATCAGATATCCCAACCCAATCTAGTCCCACCTGCCAGCACCATATCCCTCCAAACCCTTCCTATTCATATACCCATCCAGATGCCTTTTCCGTGTTGCAATTGTACCAGCCTCCACCACTTCCTCTGGTAGCTCATTCCATACGCATACCACCCTCTGTGTGAAAAAGTTGCGCCTTAGGTCTCTTTTATATCTTTCCCCACTCACCCTAAACCTGTGCCCTCTAGTTCTGGACTCCCTGACCCCAGGGAAAAGACTTTGCCTATTTACCCTATCCATGCCCCTCATAATTTTGTAAACCTATTTAAGGTCACCCATCAGCCTCCGACGCTCCAGGGAAAACAGCCCCAGCCTGTTCAGCCTCTCCCTATAGATCAGATCCTCCATCTTTTCTGAACCCTTTCAAGTTTCACAACATCTTTCCAATAGGAAGGAGACCAGAATTGCACACAATATTCCAACCAATGTCCTGTACAGCCGCAACATGACCTCCTGTACTCAAAACTCTGACCAATAAAGTGATGTAGTTTTTATAGATTTCAGCAAAGCATTTGGCTGGGTCCATTATGGGAAACTGAGAAGGTTAAAGGACATTGAATTGAGGGAAACTTGGTGAGATGGATCAAAAACTGGCTTTATAACAGGACACAAAGGGTAGTAGCAGAAGGCTGTTTGAGTGACTGGAGCCCAGTGTCTGGCGGTTTACCTAATCAAGGATTAGTACTGGGACACTGGGAGTCTAAGAGGATTATCTTGGGGTAATTATTCACAGACTCGTTCAGTCGACAGAGCATGTGAGTAAGATATTTAAGAAGGCAGATGGGACACTTGCTTTCATTAGTCGTGGCTGAGAGTATAAAAGCAAGGAGGTAATGTTGGAGTCGTACAGGGTATCAGTTAGGCCACAGCTGGAACACTGTGTGCAGTCCCGGTCACCTCACTGCAAGAAGAATGTATTAGCACTGGAGGGAGTACAGAGGAGGTTCACCAGGATATTGTCTGGACTGGAGCAATTGAGATATAAGGAGACACTCGATCGGTTTGGATTGTTTTCTTTCGAGCAGAAAAGACTGAAGCGGGGACGTGATTTGAGGTGGATAAGACCACAAGACCATAAGACATCGGAGTGGAAGTAAGGCCATTCGGCCCACCGAGTCCACTCCGCCATTCAATCATGGCTGATGGGCATTTCAACTCCACTTACCAGCGTTCTCCCCGTAGCCCTTAATTCCTCGAGACAACAAGAATCTATCAGTCTCGGCCTTGAAGACATCTAGTGTCCCGGCCTCCACTGCACTCCGTGGCAATGAATTCCACAGGCCCACCACACTCTGGCTGAAGAAATGTCTCCGCATTTCTGTTCTGAATTGACCCCCTCTAATTCTAAGGCTGTGTCTACGGGTCCTAGTCTCCTCGCCTAACGGAAACAATTTCCTAGCGTCCACCCTTCCCAAGCCATGTATTATCTTGTACGTCTCTATTAAGTCTCCCCTTAATCTTCTAAACTCCAATGAATACAATCCCAGGATCCTCAGCCGTTCCTCATATGTTAGACCTGTCATTCCAGGGATCATCCGTGTGAATCTCCGCTGGACACGTTCCAGTGCCAGTATGTCCTTCCTGAGGTGTGGGGACCAAAACTGGACACAGTACTCCAAATGGGGCCTAACCAGAGCTTTATAAAGTCTCAGTAGCACATCTCTGCTTTTATATTCCAACCCTCTTGAGATAAGTGACAACATTGCATTCGCTTTCTTAATCATGGACTCAACCTGCATGTTTACTTGAGAGAATCCTCGACTAGCACTCCCAGATCCCTTTGTACTTTGGCTTTACTAATTTTCTCACCATTTAGAAAGTAGTCTATGCTTTTATTCTTTTTGCCAAAGTGCAAGACCTCGCACTTGCTCACGTTAAATTCCATCAGCCATTTCCTGGATCACTCTCCCAACCTGTCTAGATCCTTCTGTAGCCTCCCCACTTCCTCAGTACTACCTGCCTGTCCACCTAACTTCGTATCATTGGCAAACTTCGCTGGAATGCCCCCAGTCCCCTCATCCAAATATATAATGCGAATAGCTGTGGCCCCAACACTGAACCCTGCGGGACACTGCTAGTCACTGGCTGCCATTCTGAAAAAGAACCTTTATCCCAACTCTCTGCCTTCTGTTAGACAGCCAATCCTCAATCCATCCCAGCAGCTCACCTCGAACACCATGGGCCCTGACCTTGCTCAGCAGCCTCCCGTGTGGCACCTTATCAAAGGCCTTTTTGAAAGTCTAGATAGACCACATCCACTGGGTTTCCCTGATCTAACCTACTTGTCACCTCTTCAAAGAATTCCAACAGGTTTGTCAGACATGACCTCCCCTTACTAAATCCATGTTGACTTGTTCTAATCAGACTCTGCTCTTCCAAGAATTTAGAAACCTCATCCTTAATGATAAGATTGAAGGGGTATAGACAGGGTGATTAGAGACCAGCTGTTCCACTTGGTTGAGGGGTTAATCACAAGAGGGCATAGTTTTAGGATAAGGGACAGGAGATTCAGAGGGAATTTGGGAAAAATCTTTTTCACTGAGAGTGTTATGAGCATTTGAAATGTAGTAGAGGCTGGAAACCTTACAACCTTTAAAAAATATTTGGATGAACATTTGAAATATCATAATATTCAAGGATATGGGATCAGTCCAAGAAATTAGAATTAATGCATTTTTAGTGATAGTTATGTCAGTGTAGACTCAATGGACCCAAGTACCTTTTCTGCGCTGTATGACTCTGACTCTATATTGAAAGTTGTTACAGTCACAGATGGAGGGAGCTCCTGAATGCTGAAACTGTCCAATTTGTAATTGGTATTGGGACTGGAAGGTACATAAATGTAGTGATTCAGAGCAGAGTCTTCCTGAACAACAGTGAGACACCAAGGTGGCCACCCTGAGTGTGCCATCAATGAGAGGAAAGTGGATCAAGGTATCGGAAAAAGTTGGAGATTCTATTGTCAGGAGATTAGAAGGACTCGTAGAAAGACCTGATCTGTGACCTGATCAGGAAGGGTAAGTCACCTCCCTAAAGAGAAAAAAAACATTGTGTTTATAGAAAGAATATTTAAGTAAAGCATAAGACTTAATAGACAAAGTTTTGGGGTTGGTGATTTCGGGGTTATTTTGCACTTGTCTGCTTGAGGAGAGGAATGTGAGGCAGGTCAAAGTGTAGTTAAGGCCTTAAGTAGGTGGGAAGTGTTCATGTTCTTGGGTAATTGAAGTAAGTTCAGAGAGAAGGGAAAGAACAGCTGTGATTTTTAAAATTCTTTATTGGAGTGTTGGCATCATTGGCATTTATTGCCCATCTCGAATTGTCCTTGAACTGAATGATTTGCTTGGCGAGTTCAGTCGGCATTTCCAATTTGACCACATTACTGTCTGTGTGGAGTCATATCCAGGCCTGTTCAGTTATTCCAGCTCTGACTAATGAATTGAAGTTAACTTCCAGTAGCTGCTGTGTCCCAGCATTTAGCTTCAGCCCAGTGACATTACCAATCACACCACTGACTGGACCTTGAATGAGTGGGCTGAGTGTTACCTGATGTGATGGAGCTTCTGAAGTATCCAGGTCTTAGGCAGTTCGTAAAGCTATTGGGGATTAAACTGTTTGGAAGTGCCATGACTTTGACGCTGTGAGGCAGGAAGGACAATATGTGTTTAAATGTGTCAGAGAAGCCTGTTGGCTCAGTGGTTAACTCTGTTGCCTCACAGTGCGATGGACCTGGATTCGATTCCAACCTTGGGCGATTGTCCGTGTAGAGTTTGCATGTTCTCCCTGTCTCCGTGGGTTTCCATCAGGTGCGCCAATTCCCCGTCACAGTTCAAAGATGTGCAAGTTAGGTTGTAAGTTTGCTCACTGAGCTGGTGGACTTGTTCTCAGATGTTTCATCACATGCTAGGCAACATCATCAGTGAGCCTCCAGTGAAGCACTGGTGTTCTGTCCTGCTTGCTATTTATCTGTGTTGGTCTGCTGTGGTGGGTGATATCACTTCTAGTTCTTTTTCTGAGGGTGCGGTAAATGGGGTCCAAATCAATATGTTTGTTGATGGAGTTCCAGTTTGAATGGCAGGCCTCTAGGAATCCCCACGTGTGTCTTTGTTTAGCCTGTCCCAGGATGGATGTATTGTCCCAGTTTCATCTGTGTGCATGGATATAGTGATAGTTGCTCATGTATCCTGGTATCTGGGTTTCTGCCCATCTGTCTGATATAGTGTTTGTTGTAGTCTTTGCAGAGTATTTTGTTTATGACGTTTGTTCTGCTGGTTGATGGTACAGGGTCCTTCAATTTCATCAGGAGCTGTTTGTGTGGTGGTAGGTTTGTGGACTACCATGTTGCTGATGGCCGGAATAGTCTGGTCGCCATCTCAGAGACGTCTTTAATGTATGGCAGGGTGGCTCGAGTTTCTGGGCATGTTGTGTCTTCTCATTTCGGCCTGTTGTAGGAATCAGTAGACTGTGCTTATTGGGTACCCGTTGTTTGTGAATGCGTTGTACAGGAGTTTATCCTCAACTTCTCTTAGTTCCTGGGTGCTGCAGCGTGTTGTGGCTCATATAAATAATGTCCTGATGCTGCCCCGTTTGTGGGTGTTGGGGTGATTGCTCCTGTAGTTCAGTATCTGATCAGTGTGTGTGGCTTTCCTGGAAATGCTGGTCTGCAGCTCTCCTTTGGCTTTGCGTTTTACTGTGAAGTCTAGGAAGGGGAGTCTGTTGTTGTTGTCTTCCTCTTTGGTGAACATTATACCAGTAAGGATGTTGTTTATGTTTTCTTCTAATTAGTTCCGTTTTGTGATGACAAAGGTGTCATCCGCACAGCGGACCCAAAGTTTGGGCTGAATCGTGGGAAGGGTTGATTGTTCTAATCTCTACATTACTGCTTCTGCTAAGAATCCTGACATTGAGATCCCATAGGCGTCCCGTGGTTTGTTTGTAGGTCTTGTTGAAGTGAAGTGGATTGTGAGGCACAGGTGTGAGGATGCTGTCCTTGCTGGTGGAGTTGGTGCTGTTGGGACTTGTGACCAAGTTGTAAATCTAGCGATCTGTAGCAGACATTTTAAAAGTAAAGTCAGAACTTCTGAATGAATGGAAAGTAGAGGTTTTAAATAAAAAAGATTTGTGTGGCCAAGACATAAAGAATCAATACATTTCTAGATAGGTTGTAAAAGCTATTCAAGAGTGACTAAGTTAGACAAGGAATATACTTTGTATGGAACTCTGGATTTCATATTTCAAGGTCAAAATAATGAAACTTAATGATGTACTGTGTGATCAGAGGAGGCTGTCACAGGTAGGATGTTTGACAGAGATGGTCAATTTTGAAGAACACCGGACAGGCAGATTGTACAGGTTTGAAGACCGTGCTTGATATTGTGGTTCATACATATATTTAATTATCCAGTATAAGAGGAATTATATCCAACTGATTAGAAAGGTAATAATTTGTTTTATTAATTTGTCCTCACAGATCCAGACTCCACAATCATTGCATTCTTGACAGAATGTAAGACTTACCATTTATTCTGGTTGACAAAGTTTTACCAGGACAGACTTGAACAGGCGATTGAAGAAAGGGTAGACGGTGTCAGCTCATTGTTAACATATAAGAGGATTTTCAGTGGAAAGGAACATTTGGTAAGTGGGAGAGGCACAGAATGGGTTCCAAATATCTAAATCATAACAGTTACAGAAAAGGAAATGCTCACAGCCTCATGCTGTATTAATATTGGAGTGTAATAATGGATCACCAGGCATCAGTTCATCTACAAGAAAACCCAGACATGAAATAAGAAAAACGCCTGCAGTTCTGAAACTCGGAACTACAGATAAGTCACTTGTGTCTCTTAAGTCTGTTACATGTGTCATCAGGAAAAGTTTAGCTTTCAATTTTAACAAAATCTTCAACATTTTACAGCAAAAATCAGAACGGGTCTTCCTCCATTCTTTGCTTATATCTAATTTTTCTGCCTAAACCAATCTTTTTTGGTTTAATTTTTAAATGTTGACTCTTAGCTGCTCTCTGGGCAAAATAAGAATGGGCAATAACTGCTGGCACAGCCAGTGCTGCCTTTATCCTGTGAATGAATTTAAAGAAATATGATGTTCACATGTCAAGATGGGACCAGCAAAAAAACCTGCGCTTTCATCATGAGTCAGATAACATGGGAGAATGGCACTGAGCTCTTCAGACCAGAGCACAGATTCGGATAGACATTTTCGTAGCAATTTTAAAATCATATACCATGAGAAATCGGAGATGGTGATGCCATTGAATGAAAATGCTCATGTTGTAGGTAATTGCGGAAAATGATCAGTTACAACTCCCTGCCATGAGCATTACTTGCCAAATGAAAATCAATCCTGGCTGTCATTCAGGGCTTGCTGTACATTGTTGAAAGCAGTTGGTCCCAGGACACAATGCGGAGTAACTTAGTGATGTCTGGAGCTGAACAACAATTGTGTGCCTTTGCACAAGATATGAGGCCAACAAGTGAAGTGTTTTCCAGAAAAAAGGTTATTGACCTGAACCATAATTTTGAATGATGAACAGGTTAGGCTCAAGGGGCTGAATGGCCCATTTCAGTTCTTCACTGTTTCGCTCCTGATCAGAATAGATCTGTAAATCGCTCCTGACCAGTAACTACTTGCTGTCCTAAAAACTATTGTGAGGTAGTACGGTTGATGGACAGATCATGCTTGGTGGTGCAACAGCCTATTTCAGATTGCATCTTTCCAGAGAATGTTTAAAATATACTCATCCTAATCCCCCATGAATATGGATATGATGCAGTGACTGCTTTCCAGGCTCAGAACAAGAGGGATCGCACTACTGAGGAGATCCTTTCCTTCTCATTCACAGTATCTGTCTTTCACTTCATTGCTCAATCTATTAATGATTATTCTTTACAGGAAATCACTGAGCTCGCGAAGAAGAGAAACCGAGCGGATAGTTCCAAACTTCTCCTAAACCTGGTGATGGAGAAAGGCTCTCAGGCCCAAAGGGTGATATGGGAATCCTTTGTAAAAATGCGCCATGGTTTACCAAAGTTGGATAAATTACTGAAAACGATAGAGGAACATGGTACAGTAAAGTCTCACATTATTTAATTTCGGATTGGAGCATTTCATATTTTGCTGAAGTATTACACCAATCTAAATTAATGAAATCTAAATCTGAACAGGTTCTGATCCAATTCATTATATGGATAATGTCCGAAGTTTGTCTGAAATACCCAGTCACCTGAAAGGTAATTAACAACATGGAAATCTTAAACCAATTTATTTTCAATTCTGAAAAACAGATTGTCTGAGCTTAGCCATTTATGTGGAGTTTCATAGTCTAATAATCTAAAGTTCAGAAGCTGGGAAACACAAATCTAAGTAATTGGAGCATCCTTCAAATATCAACTGTTTTACATAGTTTCAACTTAGGATTGATCCCATTTCTCCTGTATGCTGTAGATGTGTGAGAATTGAATTATTTCATCAAATGAAACTGCTGGTACCTGTTGTGTACGACTTTTAGACAGAGAATCCCAATACCATGTGCAACCCTGTACACACCTGACAGGATCCCAATATACTTTAACGTCTATCCCTATGCACTTGGCATTTGAAAATAATAGCATTTTTAGTTTGATATATTTGGATATGCCTTTCCGATAGAGGGACAGAGAGGTGAAAATAAGTGAATTGAAACACTTTGTTTTTATTTCTTCATGCGATATGGCTCTCTGTATGTAGCCAGGTCATTTATTGCCCATCCCTGTTTGCCCAGAGGGTAGTTAAGAGTCAACCACATTGCTGTTGGTCTGCAGTCACATATAGACCAGATAAGGTAAGGATGACTGACTTCTTTCCCTTAAGGATATTAGTGAACCAAGTGAGGTTTTTTTTGCAATCAACAATGGATTCATGGTCGTCATTAGTCTCTTAATTTCAGGTTCTTTAATGAATTCAAATTCCACCATTTGCCATGGTGGGATTTGAACCCACCTCCTCAAAACATTAGCTGGGGTTTTGGTTTAATAGTCTAGCAATAATACCACTAGGTCATTGCCTCCCTGAATTGACATTACGTCTATACCATGGAAGTTGGCAGTTCAACTGAAGTGTTCGTAAATCTTCTGGTTGCTTATTCATCTGACTAGTTCATTTTGTAGTGAGGTTCACATTCTAAGTCTATCTGTGGTAATGATGTTTCACCCGTGTCACCTTCTGGGATGATTGGTGACCACCTTCATTTTCAAACGAATGTCTCCACTCCATTCGGAGTGGCAAGGAGAGAGGGAGTGGTGAAGCGGGGGGGACTGCCAGGAAGGGTGAGTGTTCCCGCATTAAAAGGGACTTACCTCGGGAGTCGGGCCTCCATTTGCCCAGAGGTGCCAGGGAGGAGCGAAGGACTTCTGGGAAGTCATATATTTGTGTGGTTGCTTTACCCGAAACACTAGATTACTTTAGATTAGATTACTTACAGTGTGGAAGCAGGCCCTTCAGCCTAACCAGTTCACACCGACCCGCCAAAGCGCAACCCACCCGTGCCCCTACATTTACCCCTTATCTAACACTACTCTGGTAGTGATTCCCACCCATCATCCTCTAACCAAATAAAAAGATTCTGTGTGCCAGATTGGTAAGGTAACGAGTTTATTTTTTATTCCTTATTTTTCAACAGGGAATTCTTTGGGAATTTAGAATAGTGGGAATGGAGGTTATGGCAGTTGAATGTTCCTCCTGAAGAATGTGGGAGGTAAGGGTCACCACTAGTGTCCCTGCTGACTACGTCTGTGGGAAGTGCACCCAACTCCAGCTCCTCAAACTGCGATAGGGAACTGGAACTGGAGCTGAATAAACATCGGATCATTCGAGAGGCAGAGGGGGTTAGCGAGAGGATTTACAGGAAGGTAGTCACTCCTCAGGTACAAGAAAAAGGCAGATGGGTTACAGTAAAGGAACGGAAAGGAAACCGGCAGGCAGTGCAGGGATCCCCTGTGGCCATTCCCCTCAACAATAAGTATACTGTTTTGGATACTGTTGAGGGGGACGACTTACCAGGGGAAAGCAGTGGGGCACAGGGCTCTGGCACAGAGTCTGTCCCTGCTGCTTAGAAGGGAAGGGGGAAGAAGAGCAGAACAGTAGTCATTGGGGACTCCATAGTTAGGGGGACAGATAAGAGGTTCTGTGGGGATGAGAGAGACTCACGGTTAGTGTGTTGCCTTCCAGGTGCCAGGGTTCATGTTTTTGGGATCCTTAAGGGGGAGGGGGAGTAGCCCGAAGTCATGGTCCACATAGGCATCAATGGCATAGGTAGGAAGAGAGATGGGGATTTAAGTCAGAAATTCAGGGAGCTAAGATGGAAGGTTAGAACTAGGACAAACAGAGTTGTTGTCTCTGGTTTGTTGCCCGTGCCACGTGCTAGTGAGGCGAGGAATAGGGAGGGAGAGGAGTTAAACACATGATTACAGGGATGGTGGAGGAGGGAGGGTTTTGGATTCTTGGATAATTGGGGCTCTTTCTGGAGTAGGTGGGACCTCTACAAGCAGGATGGTCTTCATCTGAACCAGAGGGGTACCAATGTCCTGGGGGGGGGGGGGGGGAGGTGGATATTCGCTATGGCTGTTGGGATGGGTTTAAACTAATCCAGCAGGAGGATTGGAACCAAAATTGTAGTTAGAGTATAGAAAAGGTTGAGAGTAGGGAGGTCCAGAATCAAGTTTCACGGACGCAAGATGGCACCGGCAAACAAGACATTGGTCTGAAGTACTTCAACGTCAGGAACATCCAGAATAAGATGTGTGAACTTGCAGCATGGGTTGGTACCTGGGACTTCAATGTTGTGGCCATTTCGGAGATATGGATAGAGCAGGGACAGGAATGGTTGTTGCAGGTTCCAGGATTTAGATGTTTCAGTAAGAACAGAGAAGATGGCAAAAGAGGGGGAGGTGTGGCATTGTTGGTCAAGGACAGTCTTACAGTTGCAGAAAGGATGTTTGGGGACCCGTCAACTGAGGTAGTATGGGCTGAGGTTAGAAACAGAAAAGGAGAGGTCACCCTGTTGGGAGTTTTCTATAGGCCTCCGAATAGTTCCAGAGATGTAGAGGAAAGGATAGCATAGATGATTCTCAATAGGAGTGAGAGAGACAGGGTAATTGTCATGGGGGACTTCAACTTTCTAAATATTGACTGGGAACACTATAGTATGAGTACTATAGATGGGTCAGTTTTTGTCCAATGTGTGCAGGAGGGCTTCCTGACACAGTATGTAGACAGGCCAACAAGGGGTGAAGCGACATTAGATTTGGTACTGGGTAATGAGCCCGGCCAGGTGTTAGACTTGGAAGTATGTGAGCACTTTGGTGATAGGTGTATATCACTGGGCAAGAGTTACAGCTGGGGGAAAGACAATCACGATGTGATTAGGCAAGAATTAGGAAGCATAGGATGGGGGAGGAAGCTGCAGGGGATGGGCTCATTAGAAATGTGGAGCTTATTCAAGGAAAAACTCCTGTGTGTCCTTGATAAGTATGTACCTGTCAGGCAGGGAGGAAGCTGTAGAGCGCGGGAACCATGGTTTACGAAGGAAGTGGTCAAGAGGAAGAAGAAGGCTTATGTTAGGATGTATAAAGTTAAAAATTACACAACACCAGATTATAGTCCAACAGGTTTAATTGGAAGCACACTAGATTTTGGAGCGACGCTCCTTCATCAGTTGATTGTGTACTTTCGGAGCATCACTTCGAAAGCTAGTGTGCTTCCAATTAAACCTGTTAGACTATAACCTGGTGCTGTGTGATTTTTAACTTTGTACACCCCAGTCCAACACCGGCATCTCCAAATTATATTAGGATGAGATGTGAAGACTCAGTTAGGGTGCTTGAGAATTACAAGGTAGCCAGGAAAGACCGAAAGCGAGAGCTCAGAAGAGCCAGGAGGAGACATGAGAAGTCGTTGGCAGATAGGATCAGGGTAAACCCTTAAGGCTTTCTATAGGTATTTAAGGAATAAAAGAATGATGAGAGTAAGATTAGGGCCAATCAAGGATAGTAGTGGGAAGTTGTGTGTGGAGTCAGAGGAGATAGGGAAAGCACTAAATGAATATTTTTCAACAGTATTCACTCTAGAAAATGACAATGTTGTCGAGGAGAATACTGAGATACAGGCTACTAGACTAGGTAGGATTGAGGTTCACAAGGAAGAGATATTAGAAATCCTGCAGAGTGTGAAAATAGAGAAGTTCCCTGGGCCGGATGGTATTTAGAGCTGAAAATGTTTTGCTGGAAAAGCGCAGCAGGTCAGGCAGCATCCAAGGAACAGGAGATTCGACGTTTTGGGCATAAGCTCTTCTTATGCCCGAAATGTCGAATCTCCTGTTTCTTGGATGCTGCCTGACCTGCGCTTTTCCAGCAACACATTTTCAGCTCTGATCTCTAACATCTGTGGACCTCACTTTCTCCCCGGATGGTATTTATCTTAGGATCTTCTGGAGAGCCAGGGAGGAGATTGCCAAGCCTTTGGCATTGATCTTTAAATTGTCATTGTCTACAGGAATAGTGCCAGAAGACTGGGGGATCGCAAATGTGGTTCCCCTGTTCAAGAAGGGGAGTAGAGACAACCCTAGTAATTATAGACCAGTGAGCCTTACTTCAGTTGTTGGTGAAGTGTTGAAAAAGGTTATAAGAGACAGGATTTATAATCATGTAGAAAAGAGTAATTTGATTAAGGATAGTCAGCACAGTTTTGTGAAGGGTAGGTCGTGCCTCACAAACCTTATTGAGTTCTTTGAAAAGGTGACCAAACAGGTAGATGAGAGTAAACCGGTTGATGTGGTCTGTATGGAATTCAGCAAGGCGTTCGATAAGGTTCCCCACAGTAGGCTATTGTACAAAATGCAGAGGAATGGGATTGTGAAAGATATAGCAGTTTGGATCAGTAATTGGCTTGCTGAAAGAAGACAGAGGGTGGTGGTTGATGGGAAATGTTCATCCTGAAGTCCAGTTATTAGTGGTGTACTGCAAGGGTCGGTGTTGGGTCCACTGCTGTCGTCATTTTTATAAACGACCTGGATGAGGGCACAGAAGGGTGGGTTAGTAAATTTTCAGACGACACTAAAGTCGGTGGAGTTGTGCATAGTGACGAAGGATGTTGTAGGTTACAGAGAGGCATAAGAGCTGCAGAGCTGGGCTGAGAGGTGGCAAATGGAGTTTAATGCTGACAAGTGTGAGGTGAGTCACTTTGGTTCGAGTAACCGGAATGTAAAGTACTGGGCTAATGGTAAGATTCTTGGTAGTATAAATGAGCAGAGAGATCTTGGTGTCCAGGTACACAGATCCTTGAAAGTTGCCACCCAGGTTGACACGATTGTTTAAAAAGGTGTTTTAGCTTTAATTAACAGAGGGATCAAATTCCGGAACCATGAGGTTATGCTACAGCTGTACAAAACTCTGGTGTGGCCGCACTTGGAGTATTATGTACAGTTCTGGTCACCACACTGTAAGAAGGATGTGGAAGCTTTGGAAAGGATGCAGAGGAGATTTACTAGGATGTTGCCTGGTATGGAGGGAAGGTCTTACGAAGAAAGGCTGAGGGACTTAAGGCTGTTTTCGTTGGAAAGAAGAAGGTTGAGAGGTGACTTAATTGAGACATATAGGATAATCAGAGGGTTAGATAGGGTGGACAGGGAGAGCCTTTTTCCAAGTATGATGACAGCGAGCACAAAGGGGCACAGCTTTATATTGAGGGGTGATAGATATAGGACAGATGTCAGAGGTATTTTCTTTACTCAGTAGTAAGGGTATGGAATGCTTTGCTTGCAACAGTAGTAGATTCGCCAACTTTAAGTACATTTAAGTCGTCATTGGACAAGCATATGGACGTACATGGAATAGTGTAGGTTAGCTGGTCTTCAGATTGGTATGACAGGTCAGCGCAACATCGAGGGCTGAAGGGCCTGTACTGCACTGTATTGTTCTACTGCTCTAAAAATAATGTTCCACTATCCATCTACTCTGTCAATCAATCGTATTCATGATAAGAAATACCATTAACATGTGAACCTTGCCCTTCACTCCCTTGGAGTGAGTAGATTCCTTATCTGTTCAGCCTTTCTTGATAAGGATAACCTTCCACTCCTGTTTGAATGTTTTGAGCCATATTGCTTTCATATTTATTATATGGAAACGAGAACATTTCTGTGATGTGTAATTCTTATTCAGTCTAATATATTAACCATTAGAGGGAAATGATCACTTTGTCGAAATTTTCACGTTCAGTAATCACCAAAACTAAAACAAATTGAATTTTTTTCTCAACCATCCTTCACTTCAAGTGACGTTTTCATGAACTGAAGTTTAATTTCTACACAATCCTAGACTGAATCTGTGCACTAAATGCAACATTTTACTGTCCAGTTAAAACAAATTGAGACTTTTTATTTTTCTTCCATGTTAATATAACTTTCTGTCTATTTTAATTGAAGATGTTCAGCAGAAACACAAGGAAACTCTCCGGGTACAAACTGAAACATTGAGAGTGAATACTATCCTAATAAAGGAGAAGGTGAAGGTTTTCCAGCTGATTGATCGATATGCTGAGCTAACGGTCATTTCTACTGTTCGAGATCGGACGCTTGTAGAACATGAACTACTGGCAAGAGGCCGAGACCATGAAGAGTGGAGAGAAAAGCATCTCCGTCGTGAACTGGAAAAAATCAGAGCTGATCAATTGTTCTATAGCAGCTTTTCTCGGAGAAAATTTAACTCTGGGGGTTCAGCAGCAGTGAGTGGAGTCCCAGGAATTGGAAAAACAACAATGGTACAAAAAATTGTTTATGATTGGGCCATTGGGAAAATATACCCAGAATTTCAATTTGTTTTCAGTTTTAAATTCCGGGATTTAAATGCTATCAACTGCAGAATAAATCTGAAGAGTCTGATACTAGATCTATATCCTTACTTTGGGAATGTTCTTGGAGAGCTCTGGAAGAACCCAGAAAGTTTGCTGTTTATATTTGATGGTTTGGATGAATTCAAGGACAGTATTGATTTTTCTGACAGCCGGAGAAATGCAGAGCCTCCGCTGATGTGTATGGATCCTGATTGCTGGTGTGAAGTGTCTGATATTGTGTATGGTTTAATCCAGCGCAAGCTGCTCCCAGGATGTTCAGTGCTAGTGACCAGCCGTCCCATTGCATTGCATTTATTGGAAAAGGCTGAGATCAGTGTCTGGGCTGAAATCCTGGGATTTGTTGGTGATGACAGGAAGGAATATTTCAACAGGTTTTTTGAGGATCAGACAGTGGCAGCAGCTGTTTTCAAACATGTGGAGGAGAATGAGATGCTTTACACCATGTGCTACAACCCTTCGTACTGCTGGATCCTCGGTCTGTCACTGGGTCCCTTTTTCACAGAAAAAGACATGAAACGGCAGCAAGTGCCCAAGACCATCACCCAACTCTATTCCTACTATATTTACAACATTCTGAAAAACCATAGCCGAGAGATTGAAGATCCCCGTGATGTGTTACTGAAACTTGGTGAGATGGCCTTCGCAGGCGTCTCTGAGAAGAAAATTGTGTTTCGGAATGGAGATTTGATCCAGTACAATCTGCAACCCTCCCAGTTCCTGTCTGGGTTCCTGATGGAACTGTTGGAGCGAGATGATTCTGTCCACAGTGTGTTTTACACGTTTCCACATCTCACCATCCAAGAGTTTGTAGCTGCACTCGCACAATTCCTGATCGCACATCCCAAAAACATCCAGAATCTCCTTGGTGAAGCCCACAGTAAGGAGGATGGGACGTTTGAAGTATTTCTCCGTTTTGTAGCTGGTCTCTCTTCCCCACAGGCCGCACAGCCCCTGGTGAAGTTTCTCGGTCCATTTCTTCATCAAACAACCTGTCAAGTTATTGAATGGGTAAAGAAAACCCTTATCAACTTTGCTGGAAGTGCAATGGATAACAGTGGGAAAAGAAGCCTCCTGATGATGATGCACTGTCTGTTTGAATCTCAGAATAAAGCACTGGCTCAGGCCACAGTGGGATCTGTGAAAATACTTAACTTTGATGGATTGCAACTCACCCCTATTGACTGTGTGGCCCTCTCTAATGTCATTGGGTTTTGTGATTCAATAAAAGAGCTCAGACTACGTGAATGCTATATTCATTGTGAAGGACTCCAGCGGCTGGCATCCGTTCTGCACAAATGCCACATCTTGAGGTACCTACTTGTTCACTACTTTGATTGATGATAAACCACTTGCTATGTTGCCAAAATAAACAACTTTTTCAGCTCAAACAAAGGAGGCAGAGTCAGAAAAACTTCGGAAGATAAGACGAGTGTGAAATGCTGAGTAATAAAATAAGAATGATGCTTTTGCTGACCAGTTGTTGGTCTGCTTAGTGGATTCTTGTAGAGCCTGACCATGGAAGTGAGATGAAAAGGAAAAATGTGGTATTTATTCACTAGTCTAGAACATAGGTCCTCTCAGTATTTTAAACACCAGTGGTGTGAAAAAATAATTTTTAAAACAATGCTAACAATTTAAAACATCTGTTTTAAGCTGCACAAATCACGAAGGAAGACAACTGAAGTGTCATCGGAAATAATACTCTGGTTCCTTAAAAGGAATGGGACGTATTTGAAATTGAGATAATTACTTTAAATGACTTTTTAAAGTCTAATTATTTATGTGGATCACAGTTCAGTCAAAGAAGGAACCTGCTGTTTTAAAGACTCCAAATCACAAAACGTCCATACATTGATCAGATCTTGCATGTAGGGTACAGTCTCTGAAAAAAATTGCAATGATAAATAACAGAGGTTTTTAACAGTTCATTCCCATTGAGTTTATGCCTGGAGTTGACTCCGAGAAATTCCCTTGAAATGTCAAGAAAAGCTGCACCTGCTGTAAATATGTCTTGTATTGAATGACGAATGCAGTAAGAAACTCCCCTTCCTATAAACCAAGACAACTGTGATATTTCAACAATATAATGACAGAGAATAAAATTTCTTCCTTACATAAAATTCAGTGGACTGGATTTTATAGCAACAGCTAATGTAGTTTCATAGTATTAGTCGCCATGAAATAGTCGAATAGTGTGGTGCTAGAAAAGCACAGCTGGTCAGGCAGCATCTGAGGAGCAGAGAGTCTATGTCTTGGGCATAAGCCCTTCTTCATCCACCCCAAAATAGTATAAAGATTAAAATGATGTGCAGTTATCAAGTACAAGGAATTGCTGGTTTCTGATTTAATTCATGGAAAATTGTGCCATTCCCTCAAATTCCCAGATTTCGAAGGATCCAAAATGAGAGAAATTTTCCAGAACTTGGCAGGGCCAGCCACTGAGCTTCTGGAGATTCAAATCTGATTATTGAGGAATGAAACCAATATGAAAGGAAAGAGTTGAATTATTGTTTACTGTTCTCTTCTGTCTGTAATCAGGGTGATTTTAGTTTATTTTCTTATCTATTTTCCTTTTGGAATTAGGCCATGCTGTTTAATCTCAAAATCCATGTTTGTGAAGTTCAGTTTTTAAGTGACTGTCAACGACTCTTGGGGATTAAGACCAAAAAACTGGTTTAATCCACGCAGGCTACTGGGGATTAAATCACAGCCAATGCATTGGCAAGTGGGCACACGTACAGACCCAAGGAAGCAGGAAAGAGAGTTTAAAAGTGTGAATTACTCTTTATTTCCAGCAAAGGAAAGGTATTAGCTTAAGTAATGTGAATTTGACTCCAATAGAATGAATGTTTGTAGTTAGCTTGTAGCAGCTCTGCTGGTGGATTACAGTTGGGATTACAGCAATAATGTTATTTTATGTGGGGTATTCGTTTACTTTGCAGGATTCTAACCAGAAATAAAACCTGAATAACTTTTCTCAGTTTCTCATGTATAAGTTTACTAAGGAAAACTCTATTAAAGTAAGTAAAAGACTGTTCTAAAACTTCCAGGGACACACTTAAAAAAGAAACTGTTGTTGGATGAAAGAAGAAAATATTATCGAGCGAATATAATAGCCCTTCTCCACTGAGGTCACTGAAATTTTTTTATTTGCCAGTACATGCTGATCTTCTCTAGGTTCACTTCCTTGCAGGAAGCACTGAGTGACCAGAAATTATGAAGTTCTCTAACTTATTGGTTAAAAGCAACACCTTCCAGGGAATAGTGATGATGAATAAACTGACTTTCCTCCAGCTTCAAGTATTTCCTACTGCAATGAGACATATCGCTTCCCCTTCAATAGATCAGAAGACTTGTGGCAGTATTGTTCACATTCACGAGCTGTTCAGCTGCCCAAAACCCAATCACACATTTGTTGGCAGACAGCTGGCCGTTGTCATCCACAGCTGGTCACATCTCCACAAACCAATCAGCAATTTTTGCAGACTAAATCTGATTTTGTGTACACACGGTGGTATCACCCTGTCTGCAGCCAGTCATGAGGTGGCATGGTGGTTAAGTGATTAAGATCTGTTGTCTCCGAGCAGCAGTGACCCAGGTTCAATTCCAGCCTTGGATGACTGTCTGTGTGGAGTTAGCACATTCTCCCCGTGTCTGTGTGGGTTTCTTCCGGGTGCTCTGATTTCGTCCCGCATTCAAAAGATGTCCTGGTCAGTGTATTGGCCATTCCAAATTGCCCATAGTGTTACATGTATTATTTTTAGATTTTTTAGATTAGATTACTTACAGCGTGGAAACAGGCCCTTCGGCCCAACAAGTCCACACCGACCCGCCGAAGCGCACCCACCCAGACCCATTCCCCTACATTTACCCCTAACATTAGGGGCAATTTAACATGGCCAATTCAGTGTGGACTTGTTGGACAGAAGGGCCTGTTTCCACACTGTAGGGAATCTAATCTAAACTAATCCTCATTGATTGAACAAAGCAACACTTTAAATGCCACTTAGACTGAGTGTTGGCAACTTACTTTAGTGTGGTGCAATACGTTCCAAAACTTTCAATTTTAACATTGTCCTTTTCCTATTTCAGTCCACAATCAAAAACTACTTCCTGTTTCTCAGCCTCCTGATAAAAACTCAGTCCATATTAATGCACATTTCTCTCTGTTTAGACTGCGTGGTAATGATCTGGAAGATTCCAGAGTGAGAATCGTGTGTACGGCTCTGAAGAATCCAGACTGTGAAATAGAGAGACTGGAGTAAGTACCTGAGTGAGAGACTATTTACAAAAACTGGATGTCTGACATTGTGTATTATTGTCATCATCAGGAATACTGCTAGCTGTAATATACATTATGGGTAGAGACAGTGATATCAGGTAGTGAAAATGGACATGGGGAAGAATGTAAAAAAAAGAGAACATTGCATTTTTTGGTGGTTATAGGAACACATGATATTCCAGAATAGACCACACTGTTGTTATATTTGCATCAAAATCAGTTGCAGAGGTGAAACACAGACATCTATTATAAACCGACTGACTCCCACAGCTACCTGGACTACACCTCCTCCCACCCTGCCCCCTGTAAAAACGCCATCCCATATTCCCAATTCCTTCGTCTCCGCCGCATCTGCTCCCAGGAGGACCAATTCCAACACCGCACAACCCAGATGGCCTCCTTCTTCAAGGACCGCAGATTCCCCCCAGACGTGATCGACGATGCCCTCCACCGCATCTCCTCCACTTCCCGCTCCTCCGCCCTTGAGCCCCGCTCCTCCAACCGCCACCAAGACAGAACTCCACTGGTTCTCACCTACCACCCCACCAACCTGCGCATACAACGTATTATCCGCCGCCATTTCCGCCACCTCCAAACGGACCCCACCACCAAGGATATATTTCCCTCCCCCCCCCTATCAGCGTTCCGCAAGGACCACTCCCTTCGTGACTCCCTTGTCAGATCCACACCCCCCACCAACCCAACCTCCACCCCCGGCACCTTCCCCTGCAACCGCAGGAAATGTAAAACTTGCGCCCACACCTCCACACTCACTTCCCTCCAAGGCCCCAAGGGATCCTTCCATATCCGCCACAAGTTCACCTGTACCTCCACACACATCATCTATTGCATCCGCTGCACCCGATGTGGCCTCCTCTATATTGGTGAGACAGGCCGCTTACTTGCGGAACGCTTCAGAGAACACCTCTGGGCCGCCCGAACCAACCAACCCTATCACCCCGTGGCTCAACACTTTAACTCCCCCTCCCACTCCACCGAGGACATGCAGGTCCTTGGACTCCTCCACCGGCAGAACACAACTACACGACGGCTGGAGGAGGAGCGCCTCATCTTCCGCCTGGGAACCCTCCAACCACAAGGTATGAATTCAGATTTCTCCAGCTTCCTCATTTCCCCTCCCCCCACCTTGTCTCAGTCGGTTCCCTCAACTCAGCACCGCCCTCCTAACCTGCAATCCTCTTCCTGACCTCTCCGCCCCCACCCCACTCCGGCCTATCACCCTCACCTTGACCTCCTTCCACCTATCCCACCTCCATCGCCCCTCCCCCTAGTCCCTCCTCCCTACCTTTTATCTCAGCCGGCTTGGCTCTCTCTCTCTTATTCCTGATGAAGGGCTTATGCTCGAAACGTCGAATTCTCTATTCCTGAGATGCTGCCTAACCTGCTGTGCTTTGACCAGCAACACATTTGCAGCTGTGATCTCCAGCATCTGCAGACCTCATTTTTTACTCTGGCTCACTGTCAATTTTATCATGTTTCAGTAATTGGTTTCTATCCCTGAGATCTTGTTTTCTTGTGTTATCATCTTTATTTACTACCTAACCTGCTCCTCCAGTGCCCCTCTCATCTATTCCTCACCCACTACTGCTCACATATCCTAGAATAGTCCAGAATCCCTGGTGCATTTTTAAAAAAAAAGTAATTGTGCATCCAGACAAACGGTATCAGTCCAGAACTACCCTTCATGGAGCCTGATATTTATCACTGACATAGCTGAAATGGGGAAATTCGGCATCCTGCTCTACACTTAGGCGACTGGAGGTCCTACTGAATCATGTTATCCTGAAGGGGGCCCTCCTCTTCTTCTAGAACTAACAGAATAGGCCACAACACCAGACCCTGTGAGCCTGGTCTGAGGATGCTACCTGGAGCAGTATGGTCTCAGCCGCCTGGAAGAAAGCCCTGCACTCTAGGGGGAAGGACAATGATTTTCTCGAATCCACCACAGTAAATTACAGAATCTACTTCTGCTACCTCATACTCACACTGTCTCTGCTGCTGCATGTACCTCACACCCATCCTGGTACATACTGTTCCATCTTCCCTTACTCACCCAGTTTACCCCCCCATCCACCCACCCACATCCTTAACCCTGCATGGCCTCTGTGCTGCCTACTCAGAAGGCCACACCACATTTTTCCCACCATCGTTAGCTGTGACAGCCGTGTCACCCACTACCATTTCCCTTAATCTATCCCTTTTCCTTATTTCAGCAGAAGATTGCCCACAATAAGGCAGAGAGAGTCAAGACAGGTGGTGGACTGCCCAATATTCAGCTCTTTCTCCCTTATGAGGAGAGGATCCTGACTGACCACCCCAAGCGGCTGTCTGACAGTGTCCCAGCTTCTGGACTGATATCAGAGGCTGCCCTGGATTCTCCTATGACTGTGTACAGTTGGCACACACATTTCCTTGCTTTACTTCTGCTCTAAACAACAGGGCAGTCAGTAGTACTCTAGGCTTGGTATCTTTGCTTAAAGGGGAAAAAGTGCTTAAAGGCAAGGCAAAGCAAAGATGCTGTGAGCATCTGGACAGCACGCAGTCACTGAGCCCAAGAGTTAATCCGGTCTGATCCATCAGCTTGGTCTCTGTCACTGAGCACAAATGTCTTTACAGTAGCATTGTAATGCAGTTCTGACTTGGTCCATTGGAAGTGCACCCAGCTCTAGCTCCGCACAAACTACATTAGGGAACTGAAGCTGGATGAGTTTTGGATCATTCGGGAGGCGGAGGGGGTTATTAAAAGAGGTTGGGAGGTAGTCACACCTCAGGTACAAGAAAAAGGCAGATGGGTTACTGTCAGGAGACAGAAAGGGAACTGGCAGACAGTGTAGGGAACTCCTGTAGCCATTCCCTTCAATAACAAGTCGGATATTGTTGGGGAGGATGACTTACCGGGGTAAGCCATGGGATACAGGTCTCTAGCACGAAGTCTGTCCCTGTTGCTCAGACGGGAAGGTGGAAGAGGAGCAGAGCATTAGTCACTGGGGACTCCATAGTTAGGGGGACAGATACCTGTGGGAATCAGAGAGACTCACAGTTGGTGGGTTGCCTCCCATGTCCCAGGGGGAGGGGGACCATCCCCAAGTCGTGGTCTACATAGGTAGGAAAAGTGATGGGCATTTAAGGCAGAAATTCATGGAGCGAGGGTGGAAGCTTAGAGCTAAAACAAAGAGTTGTTATTTCTGGTTTGTTGCCCATGCCATGTGCCAGCAAGGCGAGGAATAGGGAGAAAGAAGAGTTGAACACGGCTACAGGGATGGTGCAGGAGAGTGTATTTTGGATACCTGGATAATTGGGGCTCATTCTGGGATAGCTGGAACCTCTACAAACAGGATGGTCTACACCTGAATCAGAGGGATACCAATATCCTTTGTGGAAATTTGCTAATGCCCTTTGAGAAGGTTTAAGCTAATTCAGCCGTGGGATGGGAACTTAAATTGTCGCTCCAATGTCCAGGAGGTTGAGAGTAGTGTGGTCACAAATATGGTTTAAGGTCGCAAGTTTGCACCAGCAAGCAGGAAGGTGGTTTGCAGTGTGTCTATTTCAACGCCAGGAGCATCCAGAATAAGATGGGTGAACTTGCAGCATGGCTTGGTACCTGGGGCTTCGATGTTGTGCAATTTTGGAGATGTGGATAGAACAGAGACAGGAATGGCTGTTGCAGATTCTGGGGTTTAGAACAAAGAAGATGGTAAAAGATGGGGAGGTGTGGCATTGTTAGACAAGGACAGTATTAGGGTTGCAGAAAGGATGTTTGAGGACTCATCTACTGAGGTGGTATGGGCTGAGGTTTGAACCAGGAAAGAAGAGGTCACCTTGTTGGGAGTTTTCTATTGGCCTCTGAATAGTTCAAGATGTAGAGGAAAGGAAATCAAAGATGATTCTGGATAGGAGTGAGAGTAACAGGGTAGTCATTATGGGATATTTAATTTTCCAAATATTGGCAGGAAATACTATAGCTTGAGTAGTTCACATGAGTCAGTTTTTGTCCAATGTGTGAAGGAGGGTTCTCTGACTCAGTATGAAGATAGGCCAACAAAGGGTGAGGCCACATTGGATTTGGTACTGGGGAATGAACCTGGCCAGGTGTCAGACTTGGAGGTAGATGAACACTTTGGTGTTAGTGACCACAATTAAGTTATGTTTACTTTAGTGATGGAAAGGGATAGGTAATATCACAAGAGTTTTAACAGGGAGGGAAAGGCAATTATGATGTGATTAGGCAAGATTTAGGACGTTTAGAATGGGGAAGGAAAGTGTGGGGAATGGGCGGGTTGAAATGTGGAGCTTATTCAAGTACCAGCTACTGTAAATCCTTGATAATTATGTACCTGTCAGGCAGGGAGGAAGTGGTCAAGTGAAGGAGCCATCATTTACTAAATAAGTTGAATCTGTTATCAAGAGGAGGAGGAACGCTTATGTTAGGATGAGACGTGAAGGCTCAGTTAGGGCGCTTGACAGTTACAAGCTTACCAGGAAAGACCTAAAGAGAGAACTAAGAAGAGCCAGGAGGAGACATGAGAAGTTGTTGGCTGATAGGATCAAGGAAACCCGTAAAGCTTTCTCTAGGTATATTCAGAATAAAAGAATGACGAGAGTAAGATTAGGGCCAATCAAGGACAGTAATGGGAAGTTGTACATGGAGTCCGAGGAGATAGGAGAACTAAATGAATATTTTTTGTTGGTTTTCATACTGGAAAAGGCAATATTGTTGAGGAGAATACTGAGGTACAAGCTACTAGACTAGATGGGATTGAGGTTCACAAGGAGGTTTTAGCAATTCTGGGAAATATGAAAATAGAGAAGTCCCCTGGGCCATATGGCATTTAGCTTGGGATTCTCTGGGAGACCAGGGAGGAGATTGCAGAGCCTTTGGCTTTGATCTTTGTCATCATTGTCTACAGTAATAGTGCCAGGAGACTGGAGGATAGCAAATGCTGTCCCCTTGTTCAGAAGGGGAGTAGTGACAACCCTGGTAATTATAAACCAATGAGCCTTACTTTAGTTTTGGGTAAAGTGTTGGAAAATGCTATAAGAGGTAGAGTTTATAATCATCTAGAGAGGAATAAGTTGATTAGGTCACGATTTTGTGAAGGTTAGGTTGTGCCTTACATACCTTATTGAGTTCGTTGAGATGGTAACCAACAAGGTGGATGAGGATAAAGCAGTTAATGTGATATGTATGGATTTCAGTAAGGCATTTGAAAAGATTCACCACGGTAGGCTATTGCACAAAATACAGAGGCATGGGATTGAGGGTGATTTTGCGGTTTGGATCAGAAATTGGTGAGCTGAAAGAAGACAGAGGGTTGTGGTTGATGGGAATGGGTTAGTAAATTTGTGGATGACACTGAGATCAGTGGAGTTCTGGACAGTGTGGAAAGATGTTGCAGGTTACAGGGAGACATAATGCTGGGCTGAGAGGTGGCAAATGAAGTTTAATGTGGAAAAGTGTCAGGTGATTCACTTTGGAAGGAGCAAAAGGAACAAAGAGTATTGGGCTAATGGTAAGATTATTGGTAGTGTAGATGAGCATAGGGATCTCGGTGTCCATGTGCATAGATCCCTGAAAGTTGCCTCCTAGGTTGATAGGGTTGTTAAGAAGTCATACGGTGTGTTTGCTTTTATTGAGAGAGGGATTGAGTTTCAGGGCCATGAGGTCACATTGCAGCTGTACAAAACTTTGGTGCAGTCACACTTGTAGTATTGCGTACAGTTCTAGTCACCATATTATGGAAGGATATGGAAGCTTTGGAAAGGGTTCAGAGGTGATCTACTCGGATGTTGCTTGGTATGGAGGGAAGGTCTTGTGAAGAAAGGCTGAGGAATATGAGGCTGTTTTCATTAGAGAGAAGAAGGCTGAGAGGTAACTTAATTAAGACATTTTAGATAATCAGAGGGTTAGATAGGGTGGACAGTGATAGCCATTTTTCCTGGGATTGTGATGGCTAGCATGAGGGGACGTAGCTTTAAATTAAGGAGTGATAGATAAAGGACAGATGTCAGAGGTAGTTCCTTTACTCAGAGTGTAGTAGAGGCGTGGAATGCTCTGCCTGCAACAGTAGTAGACTTGCCAACTTTACGGGCATTTAAATGATCATTGGATAAACATATGGATGAAAATGGGATAGATAGGTTTCAGATTGGTTCCACCGTTTGACACAACATTGAGGACCGAAGGGCCTATTGCCCTGCACTATTCTATGATGATCTCTGGAGCACTACATCCTTGTGCAGTCCAGGCCATTAGAAAAGCTTTTGTACCTTAGCCTGAGTTTCCGTATACCAAGATGATGTTCTACAGGTAGTTCATGTGCGACCCAGAACACTTCCTGTCTTTATGCTACTGGCAAACAATCTGGTGCACTTCTGCCCATTTCTCCTCTGCACTTATCTGCCGTGGTCTCCATTTTTGTCTTCGGATTCTATCTTTAAGATAATAACCCTCAGGAGTATCCTCTGCCTCCTTTTCTGAGTATGCATCAACATGTTTATCTTTTATTTTCTTGTCTGTTGCAAGTCCCTTAGCTTTTCAGGACGAAACACTTCTGTCTGACCCTCTGACTGTATAGGTTTTTCCTGCACCATTACATTAAACAGGGGGTCCACTAACTGAACCTCAACTCCTTCATCTGTCTCTTTAGCTTTTGTCTTATGCTGTGACTTTGATAGTGGGATCTGGTTACTATCTGGGAAAATATCTGGGTTTTTTAAAACTCCTCAGTTCCCATGTCTTCCTTGGGCTTTTCTGCAACAAGGGGTGCTGTTTCTACCTTGGATGCTGCGAAATCATTCCCAAGAACTGAATTCCTGGAACTGACACTCTTGTCAATTACTCCTATGGATACTTCCCCAGTCTTGGGTTGGCACTCCTGATCTTAGGCAGGGGAATGCTGTATTTCTGTCCATCTATCCCACAAATTACACTCTCTCAGCTAACACGGCAGCAAGGGTGCAAATACGTTCATTGGGTTTTGAGAAGATTTGTCGGTCAGGTTGAGGTTCTGGATGTAGATTTGCTCGGTGAGCTGAAATGTTTGTTTTCAGATGTTTCGTCACCATACTAGGTAACATCGTCAGTGAGCCTCCAGATGAAGCACTGGTGGTATGGCCTGATTTCTATTTGTGTTTAGGTTTCCTTGGGTTGGTAATATCATTTCTTGTGGTAACATCATTCCGTGTTCTTTTTCTCAGGAGGTGGTAAATGGGATCCAAGTCAATGTGTTTGTTGGTAGCATTCTGGTTGGAATGCAATGCTCCTAGGAATTCTCGTGTGTGTCTCTCTCTCTCTTTGGCTTGTCCTCGGATGGATGTGTTGTCCCAGGCGAAGGGTGTCCTTCCTCATCCATGTGTAAGGATACTAATGAGAGGTGGGGGTGGGGTGGAGGTGGTTGGGGGTGGGGAGGGTGGGGGGGGAGTGGGTTCATGTCTAGTTGATGTTCATGAATACTGATGGCTAGTTTTCTGCCTGTTTGTCCAATGTAGTATTTGTTACAGTTCTTGCATGGTATTTTGTAAATAACATTAGTATTAAGTGTCTGTATCTAGTCTCTCAAGTTCATTAGCTGTTGTTTTAGTGGGCTACAATGATGCCAAGAGGTCTTTGATGTAGGGAAGAGTGGCAAGAGTTTCTGGACGTGTTTTGTCTGCTTGTTGGGGTTTGTTGCTGAGAAATCAGTGGACTGTGTTCATTGGTACCCGTTCTTTTTGAACACTGTATTGGTGATTTTTCTTTGCTCTGCATAGTTCTTCTGTGCTGCAGTGTGTTGTTGAAATAATGTTTTAATACAGCTCCATTTGTGGGTGTTGGGATGATTGCTTCCGTAATTCAGTATTTGGTCCTTATGTGATGTTTTCCTGTAGATGCTGGTTTGAAGCTCCTCATTGGCTTTTTGCTCTACGGTGATATCTAGGAATGGCAGTTTGTAGTTGTTTTCCTCTTCTTTAGTGAATGTTATGCCAGTAAGGGTATTATACTTGATGTTCTTGAAGGTTTCCTCTAATTTGTTTTGTTTAATGATGACAAAGGATTCATCCACATAGCGAACCCAAAGTTGGGGTTGGATGGTTGGCAGAGCTGTTTGTTTGAGTCTTTGCAATACTGTCTTTGCTAAGAACTCTGATATTGGAGATCCCATGGGTGTTCTGTTGGTTTGTCTGTAGGTTTTAATGTTGAAGGTGATCTATTGTCCTTTTCGTGATGAAGTGGTGTTTGGTGCATGTGTCTTTGGTTCTACTAATAGCATAGTCAGTGTTCCTTGGCCAGGTTGATGTTGATCAATGTGAACAGGGCTGTTACATCAAAGGAGACCATTATTTCACCCTTTTCTATCTTGGAGCCTTTGGTCTTCAGGAATTCTTAGGTGGAGTGGATGGAGTGGCGTGAGTCATCTTGTCAGTGTTTAGTGTTTGGTGTAGCTCCTTGGCCAATACGCTCATGTCTTGCTTTTGGAGATTGATTAGATTCTGTCTCTCTAAATGCTTTCCCTTCTCTTTACTCACAGAGGCGCATTCTTTATCGAGATCCGGCACTAACTCCATAGCCAGTCCCTGCTGAGGCTGTGCACTCTCCTGCAGCTCCTCGACTTTTTTTGGGTCTCCTTTATTACTTTCGCTAATGCCACTGGCTTAGCTGCTCCTGCCACGTCTTTTCCCACAGTGCCTTTCTTCAACAGCCAGCACTGTGTCTTTACATGTCCCACCTTTTGGCAGTGAAAGCACCTTTTCCTAGTACCCACCTTAAACCACCAGCACTGAAATGTTTTGTGTCCCACTCTATTACAGTGAAGACACCCAAGTCTTTTAACTCCTGTCCACACTCTTGGGGTTCTTTTTTCACCTGTGGTAAACTGTTACCAGTGTACTCTACTCTACTCTTTGTTTGGCACGTAGGATCTCCCCCTCTCCCAATATCTATCCCTCACAGGATGAAGTTCTTGCCGGAAGCTAAATTTTGCCGTATGTACCAATGTATATTCATGTGCCACCTCTGCTGTTGTTCCCACTTCTTAAACTTTCTGTTCTTCCCCATGAATTCTTATCATCCCTGGAAGTGAGTTTTTAAACTGCTTCAGCAGAAGAATCTCTCGTCATGCCTCCGGTCTTTTTTAGTCCCGCATCCATCTAACAAAATTGCTATGTTTAAGTCTTTCAACTCAACTTGGTTCCTTCTTTATGTTTCTGAACCGCTGTCTATATGCTTCTGGTACCAATTCATATGTACTCAAAATAGCCTGTTTGATACCTTCATAATTGCTTGACTCCTCAGATGACAGCACTGCCTATACCTCACTAGTTCAGCCCACCGGCTTAGTCTGAACTAGCATTACTCACAAGTCCTCTGACCACTCCATCTGCCTAGCCAATTCTTCAAATGAAATAAAGAAGGTTTCTTCATCTTTCTGATCAAATTGTGGCAGTGTTGTAACATTTTTGTATATATCGCTATCTTCTGTCTTCATCTCCGTCCTGTTAACTTGACTTTCCTGACTAAGTCGTAAGGTCTGAGGTTCAAATTCTCTCTCCTTTTCTCTTTCATTTCTCTCTATCTCTCTTTCTCCTTGCCTAGCTAAGAGCCTTCTATCTCTTTATTTTTCCTCTCTCTCTTTATTTATCTTCTAACTCATGGTGGCTAAGTGGTTAACACTGATGCCTCACAGCACCAGGGTCCCAGGTTCAATTCCAGTCTCAGACGACTGTCTGTGTGGAGTTTGCACATTCTCCCCTTGTCTGCGTGGTTTTCCTCCGGGTGCTCCAATTTTCCCCCCCACAGTCCAAAGATGTGCAGGTTAGGGGAATTGGGGGTGGTAAATTGCCCATAGTGAGAGATGCATTAGTCAGAGGGAAGTGGGTCTGGGTGGGTTACTCTTCAGAGGGTCTTGTTGGACCGAAGGGCCTGTTTCCACACTAGTAATTGTAAGTTAGGTTTTTTGAACTCTACTGCATTTGTCTGTTTCTCTGACACACCTAAGTGATTGACCAACTCCTTTACTATTTTTGCTTTACTTTTGTCTTGGTTAAACCCAATTCTAACCTCTTTGCTAATTCTAAAGGAATGATCTTTTTCGATCCTTCGAAAGATTCTTAGCAAATTTGGGAATCATCTTCAGACCCCAGAACCTCTTTAGCAATCTTAAGAGCCACTTTTAATTTAACCAACCACAAGTTACCAAAATTATATAAATTGTCTCACCTATGTTTTTCTAAAAGATCTAGGACACTAATCGGCAAGTGTTTAAATCTGCTAGGATCTTTCGTACCCCAAATCCGTTTAAATTTGTCCAAATCTCAGACTGGATCTATCTAAACCTGTCAAAATCTTGGACCCGAGTTCCCAAACTGTGACGACACAGCGGTGTGCTCCTGCTAATTAAAGTGAACACCCAGAAAAGCTCACCTTGCCTCCTAATCTGTTAAAGTATAAGTGACAGAAACACTCCCAAAGTCTACTATCTTTTAAAAAAAACAATTTATTCTTTAACTGCACAAGTGAACTCTAAAAAACAATTGTCTACAACTCTAAGCCTCCTTTCCCTTAAATGTTTATCTGCTTCCCATTCTATAACATTATACTCTTCCCATAAAACCCTGTATTAAAATTCACTGGGACTGCTAGTCAGTCACATGACAGGTACCTGGAAGCTCCGTGCAAAACAGCTTTCACTCTCTCTTACAGCGCATACCTTCAACTTCATAACAATACTGAGCACACACCACGCACTGACAGCAAAGCACTGTGTTTTCCCAATCTTTGCCACCACAAGTATATGCCCTTCCTCCTCAATGTGCCTGTCTTCCATGAATCTTCAGTGCCTTCTTGCTGTTCCTTGCTTTTCCCAATTTTTTTTCTTTCCTCCTCTTCCATATCCCTTCTTAAAATCGACTGTTTGCACTTGATCAAATTTGATTCTGCTGCTGTCATTTGTTGCTTGGGACCTTTTGAGGCTCTTGCTTTGTGCCACATTTGCCGATCAGTTCCCTAACTGAACAGAGTCTGCTCCCTTCTGTTTGTGCTTTAATCATTATGGCTCTAGCCTCTCATGGTCCTCTGGCAGATTCTTCTAATTCCTTAATTACAGTCTCAAGTTCTAGATGTACCTACCCACCTCCCCCCAACTCCATGTTACCTTACCATCATGTAACTACCCAAGAGCACACTGACTGTCTGTTAGTATCTGATGAGTGTTGTAGCATATTGAAAACAAAATCAAAATGTAGGGTACAGGTCATTGCACTGTGTTATTTCTTCTGTCCACCACACTTGAAGATGTGATGATTATTGTCTCTGTCTCGCTGGTAGCAGCAACACCAAATCACTTCACTCTCAAACAGAAACTGTTTCGAATTCTTAATTCCTGGCATTAAGACTGCCGATCTGTCTTATTCATGAGTCTTAGGGAGCCTTCAAGAATATTGTAAGAATACTTCTTTGGATTGTAAAACACCAATCAAACATTTCTATTTGATTCCAGGCATAAACATTACTTGAATGTTCCTTCTTTACATTTGGGTTTTCCAAAAGAAACTTATTAATTTCTGTAAGCATTTCATATTTCAAAATGTTTCTAAATTCAATTTCTTTTTAAATAAAATTGTTTTCAGAGATTCGTCTGTTTTTCTTTATATTCTCCATCCCAGACTGCATTGTGGGAATGGAGAGCATGGGAAAGTGTCTTGCTTCAAACAGTAGCCAGTCCACCAATGAGGTCATAGCTTCCTTTTTAGCACCAACAAATCTGTTTCATGTTTTAAAATTCACCTTCCAATTTCTCTCCAGGCGGCAATTATTTCACCTGCCTGTGCGGTCTTAGTTTCCTAGGGAAAAACAATCACTGCAGATGCTGGAAACCAGAGTCTAGATTAGAATGGTGCTGGAAAAGCACAGCAGTTCAGGCAGCATCCGAGGTGCAGGAAAATCGACGTTTCTGGCAAAAGCCCTTCATCAGAAATACAGGCAGAGAACCTGAAGGGTGGAGAGATAAATGAGAGGAGGGTGGGGGTGGGGAGAAAGTAGCATAGAGTACAATAGGTGAGGAAATGACCTGGGAGTTGCAGTGGGAGAGGGACTCCGAGATTCTTGTAGAGAGAGGAGGAAAACTTCTTCAAGGCAGGTGTCTTTGCAAGATTCCTAACCTATTTTGGCCTCACTCATCTGCTTGCAACTCCTGAAGGATCTGCCCTCTATCTTTGGATTTTTGTCTGTCCCACTCGGTTACTTACTTGGTTCCATCCTGACCTGGCCTATCCTGAATTTACATGACATTCTTTGGGCCTCGTCCCTAACTCTTTGCTGCAGCTTTCTACCATGACCACTGGTGGTGAATGAAAACATACTTGTCTCAGTGCAGTGATGGTTCTGGTGATGTGGCCTGAGATCGTCCTGGCTCCACCAGAATCAACTCAGCAAATTGGTAGGAAACTCAGGTGACAGATACATGGTCATTTTATTTTCATACATTCACAAGGAGAGCTAGTCTTATTGTTGAGGTGTAAAACCAGTATTATAGACACAGACGCGCTTCATTTTAATATTACAATCTTACATATTGTTGTTCTCATTTTCATCATCCATGTGTATTATGTAATCTCCTGCCCCCATTTACATAGTCACTGTCTATATTTTGCCCAAGGCATATGCTATCCTGCTGACAGTGCAACGTCTGCACACCATGCTTGTCTTTTTACCTCTGTGGCTACCATTTGCTTTGACTATTACTGACAATATGATTGAAAAGTAGCTCTTAACTAGCCATAATTCCTTTGGATGGGAAAGGAGCACAGAAAAGGCGACACAGGAAAGCACCCTTTTGTGCATAGACTACATTAATCATTAAATATGTTTACCATCAGGCTTCCTGCCTGTATTCGGGCAGCTTTGTTGCTGGAGGCAGTGCCTCTCCAGAAAAGCCATTATTGAACAGCGAGATATGATGGAGGATAAATGGAGCCTTCTGGGAAGTGGCGAATGCCTCATGCCAATTGATATTACCAGTCACTGTGGTACTGAATTTCCAGAGCTCATATTAATTCCAAAGATCTTGTGCAGATGTTTGTTGTAATTCTCAATCTGTGGATCTTCATGACATCAGTGTTTTCTTTAAGCGCACTAGTAATTCGACAAGTAATTATAGTAATACAAGTAATTCAACAACAGTTCAGTCAGTTAGGCTGTAGGGCTCAGGGGCTTCATTGGATTACCACAGATACAGGGATGGAGATGTTGCTGGCTGGACCAGCACCAGTTGCCCTTGAGAAGGGTGTGATGAGCTTCTGCCTTGACCTTCTATCATGCCCTATAGGTAGATCCACAATGCTATTATGGAGGGAATGCCAGGAGTTTGACCCAGTGACACTGTGAGAATGGTAATATATTTCCATATCAGGATGGTGAATGTCTTGGAGGGGTACTTGCAGGTAATGGGGGGGGGGGGGTTCCCAAGTATCTGCTGCCCTTGTCCTTCTAGATGGAAGTGATCATAGATGTGGAAGGTGCCGTCCACGTATCTTGCAAATTTCTGCCATGTATCTTATCAGTAATATAAACTGATGCTATAAAGTGTTAGAGGTCACACGACATCAGGTTATAGTCCAACAGGCTTATTTGAAATCACAAGCTTTCAAAGCGCTGCTTCTTTGTCACTTCATCTGATGAAGGAGCAACATTCCAAGAGCTTGTGATTTCAAATAAACCTCTTGGACTATAATCTTGTGTAGTGTGACTTCAGATCTTGTCCTTCTGGTTGATGGGGGAGGGAGTACACATTTGTGCAGGTGGTGCTATTCAAATGGGTTGCTTTGTCCTGGATGGTGTTGAGTTTCTTGTGTTGTTGGAGCTGCACCCATCCAGGCAAGTCGGGTGTATTCCATCACACTCCTGACTTGTGCCCTTAGAGATAGTGGAAAGGCTTTGGGGAGTTGGGTGTTGATTGCTGTACTTTTCCTAGCCTGTGACCTGCCCTTGTAGCCACTGTATTTACATGGTTAACCTTATTGAATTTCTGGACAAGGGCAACAACCTGGGATGTTGATAGAGAGTGACACCATTGAATGTCAAGGGCCAGTGTTTATATGGTCTTTTGTTGGAGATGGACATTGCCTGGTGAATTCTGCGTGAATTACTTGCCACTTGTTAGCCCTATCCTGGATATTGTGCAGTTGAACATGGACTGTTTCAGTATATGAAGAGTTGCGAATGGTGCTGAACATTGTGACGTCATCGGCGAATGTCCCCGTTTCTGACCTTGCGACGCAAGGGAGGTCATTGATGAAGCAGCTAAAGAGAGTTGGGCCAAGGGCACCTCTCTGAGGAACTCCTGCAGAGATAAGCTGGAGCTGGATGACTGACCTTCAGTAACCATACCATTTTCCTGTGCGCCAGATGGTACTGCTACTAGCGGAGATTCCCAATCATTCTAGCTGTGTTCAGGCTCAATGGTGCTCCATTCAGTCAAATGCGATCTTAATACTGAGGGCTGTCACTTTCACTTCACCTCTGGAATTGGGCTGTTTTGTCCATGTTTGAGCCAAGGCTGTAATGAGATCATGAGCTGAGTGGCCCTGGCAGAACCCAAACTGGGTGTCACTGAGAGCTGATCAGGGCTTGTACTAGTGATGTCATCAATAGTGCTATTACTAGTAGGTTGGAGTGATGAGGGTTTCTCCTGCTTTATACATACAAGGTTATACTTGGGCAATTTTCCTTGAGCTGGGTTAGGTTCCAACGTTGTAACTATATTGGAATAGATTGGCGAGGCATACAACAAGTTCTGGAGTACACCTCTTCAGAATTATTGTCGGCATGCTGTAAGGACCCATAGCTTTTGCTGTTTACTATTGACTGCATGCATGTATCCATCCGACAGCTTTCATAGAGCATACAGCAGCCTCCTTTAGTAGGAATTATTTTCAGTCTCAAATTAGAACTCATCTGTGACCACCATCAACAAATCCTTCTTGACTGTGCAAACCTCCACAATACCTACAAATTGTGGCAATTCTTGATGCTTGACTTTTTTCAGCATCGCTCTTCGCCATTAAGCCTTAGTACTGGATGACAGGAGTTGGTAGTTTAATAGAAATGTCACTGAACTAGCCCAAAGCATGTCCACGAGGCTCCAGACAGGAGGATGATGGATTGCTGCTCACTTGTCTGGATCTGTGTTGGTCTAACAACACTTACAGCTCAACCTCTTCCAGGGAACAAAGGAATCCACTCACTCCATCACCATAGCACACTGCTAGCTTTGTGAACTGTATGGAAGATGCATGCTGTAATTCATCAGCATTTCGTCCAGTTGGGACATTGATATCTCGCAAATCCTTTACACCCTGGAAGATTAAATGCAAACAGATGAAGGCAGCATGATCTGCAAGTTCCCTCCAAGCTACACACCATCCTGGCATGGACCCATATCACTGCTCCCTTGCTGTCACTGGATCAAAAATTCCTTATGAACAGCATTGTGGATGTATGTACACCAGATGGGCAGCAGCAAGCCAAGTTTGCTCACAAATACATACTCAAGGACAATTAGGCTGGGCAACAAATGCCAGAGATGCATAAAAGAATAAGCAAAAGCAAGATATACTCCTGCGAAGAGTACTTGAGCCATGGTGTACCTGTGTGGAACACATGCAGAGGGGTGATACACCTAGCACAAGTCCTGTGTGCTGTGGTATGTGTAACTTGGAACCACAGTGGGGAGAAGTTTTGATCAGTGAGGAAAACCCTGAGTTCTTTCCCTTCTGAACAATCAGGAGTGAGAGTCCATATTAACCAGACACAACATAATTAGGAGCCTCAGGGATCACAGACAAGGCAATGTCAGATGTGTGCAAGTGAGGCTCAAGATTCTGTCGTGCAGGTGTATTTCAACTGAGGCTGACCCTTGCATCCATTAAATGTAGAAAAAGATTTTCTTCCTTTGTTAGCCTTAGTGCTGTTGTTTGAATGTCTTTACTATCTTGTGGACCCACGACAATATGGAATACAGTAACTAGAAACGTTTTGTCATTTGGCACTTTCTTTCTTTTTCTCACTGTTTGCAGGAGCCAGTGAACTCTTGAAGACAGTGGTGTGCAAAAGTGAAGGGAATTTTTGTCATGTGTTCTCTCAATTAATTTTAAAATGTCTATACAGCAAGGTGACATCTAATAAGAATGTAATCATGTGAAATCTAAAGGCTTCAAGTTCATCAAGAGTGGATTTACCTTCAGTTCTCATTTTATACTCTCTGATCCCCAGACTGAGTCATAATGGCCTCACAGATTCTTGTGCCAAGGATCATGCCTCTGCTCTCAGCACAAAGCAGTCATTGACACATTTGGATCTGATGTCAAACTCCTTCACAGATGAATCTGCCCCCTTTCTCTTCCACCTTATACAGACCTGCAAGAGTCTCCAGGAGATTGTGTGAGTATTGATGTTAATTTTTAATATAATGAAGCCTGACTAGGATTCATTAAATATTAAGCTTAAAACTTAGATCAGTATTATGAAAATATAAACTCCAGTGAAATGAAGTGGGAAAGTGTCATATTTATAACACTAAATATACGCAGTATTTTAAACACCAACTCTGTGAATAACAAATTCTAAAAACAATACAACTAATTTAGAAGATTTGATCTGAAGCTGCATTGATCATGAGGGAATACAACTGATGTGTCATTAGAAATAATACATTGGTTCCTGACCAAAAATGGAAAGTGCTTTAGGTTGTGAAATTCGTAAGATGACTTTTAAGTCTAGTTCTTCCAATGCATCTCAGTTCAGTAAAAAGAACTTGCTGTTTTTTAAAATAGCTCAAAATCGTCCATTAACCACGACATAGGATCTTGCCCATGGGGGACAGTCTCTGATTAAAATTCTCAGTGTTAAACAACAGGATTTTTTGACAGTCCCCTCCCATACATGAACATTGTGGAGTGTTGGGGTCTCCTAGAAATTCCCTTGAAAGCTCACAAGAACTGCAACCATTGGCAATAAACATGCAGTGTGTTGAGTGCTGAACAAAGTGACAAACTCCGCTTCCCGACAAACCAAAAGAACTGATATTTCAACAATGTAATGACAGAATAAAATTTCTTCCTTGCATGAAATTTGCAGAATAGATTTTATAGCAGCAGTTAGTATAATTTAATGATATTATTCTCCCTAAAATAGGATGAAGATTAAAATGATGTTGATTTTAACTCACTACTTTGTCATTTAATTCGTGGAAAATTGTGTCATTGTCATAAATTTCCAGACTTAGAAACATCCGAAATGAGAGAAGTTTAATTTAACTTGGCAGGGCCAGTTACTGAGCTTCTGTAGATTAAATCTGATTATTATGGACTGATACTAATGTGAACAGAAAAGGTTGAATTATTTTTACCATTGACTTCTGTTTGTAACAAAAACGGTTTCAGTTTATTTTCCTTCTAGAATTAGGCCATGCTATCTCCCTCAAAAATCCATGTTTGTGAAGTGAAATTTTTAAGCAACTGCCAAAATCGCATTGATGGAAACAAAAAGCTTGATTTAGAAACAGATGATAGGAGCATAAATGAGAACAAATGCATATGCAAGCAAGTACACTTGCAAACAAGATACAAGGAAGCAGAAAGAGAAAAGGAGGAAACAGATTTAAGAATATGTATTACTTTAATCAATGCTGACATCTTATTTCTTTTAATATGTATTTGAGTCCAGTAATTGGATGTCAAAGGAATGTTTGCAGTTACCTAATGAATTACAGTTGAAGATGCAGCAATAAAATTATTTTGTGGGTTATTAGTTTACTTTGCAGATGATTTGAGGGATATCAGAACTAAAACTTTTGAGAAATTGGTGTTGCTGTATAATTTTGCTAATTTCAACTCTAACACTGTTACTGAACTCCCCGTATACACACAAACGTACAGACAAACACAGGTAGAATAAAGGAAATGGTGTTACGGATGGAGGGCAAAAAGAAACATGAAGATAAAGCAATAGCCACTCTCCATTGAGTTCACTGAGATGTTTTTACTTGCCAGGACTTGCTGTTCTTGGGTCACCTTTCTCTCATTGAAGGAGGCACAGAGTTTATGATTTGTGAAACAGTCAGTTTCTAACTTATTAATTAAAAAGAATCTCACAACAAATGGTAATGAGAAATAAACTGACTTTCCTCGAGCTTCAAGCATTTCCTACTGCAGTGAGACACACCTCTTCAAGAGATCTGAAGACTTCTGGCAGTGTCGTTCACATCCACAAGCTGTTCAGCTCTCCAGGAACCAGTCTCACATTTGTTAGCAGACTGTGGCCTTTGTCATCCACAGCTGGTCATAATTCCACAAACCAATCAGCCACTTGCTGCAGACTAAGTCTCATTGTGTACGCACTCTGTGGTACCAGTCAGTCATCCTTCCTGACAAAGCAGCAGTGTAAGTGCCACTTGCAATGTCACTGCTTTCTAGTGCTGCAATTGCTTCAAACTTTTCAGTTTTAACGCCATCCTTTTTCTATTTCAATCTGTGATGATGCTGCTCTTTTAACAATGTTACGTTGTCCTTGTTTTTTTCAAAAGGGGTTCTAAAATGCAGAGGCTCTGCTATGTTTTGGATTAAGCCACTTTGGTTTTGGCTAACAGATACTGCCTAAGGCAGCAGTCAGTGAAATGAGCTGTGAAAACACTTGTACGAATGAAAGGGGAGTGGCCAGTTCTGCCATAAAACGAGGTTTTATCCTCGTTTGGTTTGGTTTTAGCAAGCAGACTGTTTGCAGCTGCTAGGGTAAAAGGCTCCCTGATTTGGCAGTTCCCACGCTGATTCCCTCTCTCTAACATCTTTCCTATAAGAACCTGGGTTTGAATTGACCTTTTTTGCCCAAGGGTGTTTTTATGAGGATATTGTAGAAAACCAGGACAGCTCTTTGTTAAGTTGTGGGGGATATCGTGTGGCCGAGTTTTCAAATAGCTGTTATTCTAACTTGTGTTTTCTTTTGCTTGTTTTATTCAGTAGTCTGTAAATAAATTCTGTTTTGTTTAAAAGTGAATAGTTGGGCCAGCTGCATCACTCTTGGAATATCCACATTACATCCGCTTAAAACAACTAGCAAATTTATGGACAGGCAACCTTCTTGAAATGTTTTAAGGGGGTCTGGCCTGGTCCATAAATCCACAATCAAAAATACAGCAAAATTGCTTTTGTACTAATAATGCTTTTATACTAATACAAAGCCAAAACTAGCTTCTGTTTTTCAGCCTACCAGTGTAAATTTAATCTATATTAATACATTTTTCCTGCTGTTTAGACTGAGTGAAAATAAATTGGGAGATTCTGGAGTGAGATTACTGTCTGCAGCTCTGAAGAATCCAGAGTGTAAAATTGAGAGGCTGGGGTAAGTACCAGAGAGAGACTGTTTACAATCACCGGATGTCTGACATTATTTATTATCATCGTCATCAGGAATAATGTTATATGTCATGTTATATTATTGGTATCTATAATAGCATTAATGTCAAATAACAGTAAATAAAATGGATGTGGTGGGGTAGAATGCAAAGAAAGACAAAATTGCATTTGTTTGTGGTTTTTGGGACTCCTGACATTGAGATTTAATCCTATAATGTATTGCATCTGCATCAAATTATAGTTGTAGACAAGGGAAAGATGAATTGAATATAGCCTTTCTGTCTATAAGAGCAAAATCTTGAATTTTTGATTCATGACCAATTGTGAAGAGAGTTCACAGGCTGAATCTTACTTTCTTTTGGCTCAGTGTCAATTTCGTTATGTTTTGTCTAAGGTTTCTGTCTCTGAAACCATACAAATCATCTCAATCTTGCCTCATTAACTACCATGTATATTTGTATATAGGTTAATTTTGAAGACCGTTTTTAAATCTGAAATTAGACTTGTACATGAAGTATTGTTTTTGAGGAATGAATATTTATCTACAAAATAGATAAAATGGGAAATTTACCAGCCCCGGTCCCTGGTTCTGGGACGTTCCCTGTAAACTGTATCTGACTTGTTGATCTTGCTTACTATTATTATAGTTCCCAAACGATTAATCATTCCAATCCGAATTTTATCCCTTCTATCTGCACTTGCCTTTGCTCTAACTTGTTTAAATTCCAAATCATATCCTCAATTAAATTTCACTCTAATAATCCTTGTTCTCAAAGCATATTTGTTGCTTATGTCATGTCTTCTAGTTGAGGCATTTCATGACTGCCATTCTGTCTTATTCATGAGCTTTCAGGAGCTTTCACAATTCAATAAAATATTCTTAAAACAGAAATCAAATGTTTTGAATTGATTCCAGATACTTACATCACTTCAATGTTCCTATTTGACACCTCACCATTTTGAGTTTTCAAAAGCAACATTTAATTTTTGTCGGCATTTCACATTTCACAATCTATCCAAATTCAAATAAATAATGGATGCTCTTTAATTCATTCTATATTTAAAAATATTGTTTTCGTGGAAACAATTTGTGTTCACCTTTTGTTCTTTCTATTGTCTATCCCAATTTCATTCTGGGAATCCAGGCTGCATTCTGGGAATGGAGAACAAGGGGCAATGTCTTGCTTCAAACATTCACCCGCCCACCAATGAGGGTTTAGTTTCCCTATTAGCATCAATTCACCTTTGGCTTTGTTGGAAAATACATTTTCCAATTTCTTTTTCAGGCAGCCATCATTTCACTTGCCTATGCAGTCTTAGTTTCCTGATCTACCTTCTCCTTCTGACCTGAGCTCTTGCACCCACCTGCATGGTTCCGTCCTCACCAGTCCAGTCCTGACACCTCATTGAGATTCTTTCGATCCTGTCCATATCTGCCTGGTGAAGCTCTCTGCCTAATCACTGATGGCAAATGAATACATACTTGCCTCAATACAGTGATAGTTTAGGAGATGTGGCATGAGAACCTGCTGACTGCATCAAAATCTGTTGTCTCAGCTTGACATTGTCTGTTTCCAGAGGTTCATATCAATCATTTATTTTCATGCATGCGCAAGAAAAGTTAATTTTATCACCTGAAAGATAAAACCAATTCCACGGGATTATAGGCATTTACAAGTCTCATACAAATATTAACAATATTACACATTGTAGTTCTCATGTTTCATCATCCATGTGTTTTATTTGATCAAATGTTTTCCCTCTGTTTACACAGACATTGTCTATATTTTGCCAAGTCATGTGTTATCCTGTTTACAGTGCAGCTCCCAGACACCACACTTGACTTTGTACCTGTGTGGTTCCTATTTGCTTTGACGAGTGCTGACGATATGATTGATAATTTAACCATGAACTACTGCAAGCCCTTTAGGTGGGAAAGGAGCACAGAAAACTAGAGTAAGGAACACTGTGACCCTTTTTGTGCATAGACTGCATTACCTGCTAAACAGTTTTACCATCAGAGGCTTCCTGCTTGTATTAGGGCAGCTTTGTTGCTGCAGTCGGTGCCTCTCAAGAGAAGCCATCATTGAACAGCGTGATGAGATGGAGGATAAACAGAGCCCTATGGGAAGTGGCAAATGCCTCATGACATTGGTATTATCAGTCACTGTGGCACTGAATTTATGTACCTCAGGTTAATTCTTCGTGGCATTAGTGTTTTCTTTAAGAACACCAGCCAATTCAAGAGCTTTGGCACCAGTTCAGTCATAAAGTCGTCATCATCATAGAAATTTACAGAAGGGAAACAGATGCTTCGGTCCAACCCATCCATGCCGACCAGATATCCCAACCTAATCTAAGCCCACTTGCCAGCACCCAGCCCATATCCTTCCAAACCCCTCTTATTCATATACCCATTCCGATGCCTTTTAAAAGTTGCAATTGTACCAGCCTCCACCACTTCCTCTGGCAGCTCATTCCATACACGCACCACTCACTGGTGTGTTGGGTTCTGCGTAACTTGGAGCTACAGTGGGAGAATTTTTTGAACAATGAAAAAAGCCCTGAGTTCTATGCTGCTTTGAACAGTCAAGAGCTGGAGTTCATGTTAAGCAGAGACTACATAATATGAACAGCTTAAGGCACCACACAAGGCAGTCTCCAATGTGTGCAAGTGAGGCTCTGGATTCAGTAATGCAGGTGAATGTCAACTCAGGATGACTGTCTCATCCATTCAATGTAATTTATTGGTCAGGGTATTGAGTACAAGAGTTGGGAGGTCCTGTTGCGACTGCATTGGTTAGGCCACTGTTGGGATATTGTGTGCAATTTTGATCTCCTTCCTATTGGAAAGATGTTGTGAAACTTGAAAGGGTTCAGAAAAGATGTACAAGGATGTTTCCAGGGTTGGAAGATTTGAGCTATACGGAGAGGTTGAATAGGCTAGGGCTGTTTTCCTGGAGCGTGGGAGGCTGTGGGGTGACCTTATGGAAGTTTATAAAATCATGAAGGGTATGGATTGGATAAACAGAAAAAGTTTTTTTTCCTGGGATGGGGGAGTCCAGAACTAGAGGGCATAGGTTTAGGGTGAAAGGGGAATGATATAAAAGAGACCTAAGGGTCAACTTTTTCATGCAGAGGGTGGTAAGTGTATGGAATGAGCTGCCAGAGGAAGTGGTGGAGGCTGGTACAATTGCAACATTTAAAAGGCATCTGGATGGGTATATTGAATAGGAAGGGTTTGAGGCGATACTGATACTGGCCAGGTACTGGCAAGTGGGATTAGATTGGCTTGGGATATCTGGTCGGCATGGACGAGTTGGACTGAAGAGTCTGTTTCCCTGCTGTATGTCTCTGACTCCTTTATAGACTTTTCTACCTTTGTTAGCCCTGGTGCTGTTCTTTGAATGTTCTTTACTATCTCTTGGATCCCCCTCATTATATGAAACATAGTAATTGGAAATACTTTGATATCATTTGGCACTTTCTTTCTCATCTCCGTGTTTGCAGGAGCCACTAGACTCTTGAAGATCCCCTGGTGTGCAAAATTGAAGGGTTTTTAGTGCAAACCTTGCCCACACCGCCACAACTCCTGACTTCAATCCTGTTAACAGTATTTCATAGTTTCCAGTGATATCATGGCCCTTATCTTCGACACCAGCGCCAACTCCTTTTCTGCTCCACTGACCTATCCCATTATCCTTCCGAGCATCTCTGAGCAAGAACGTAAGGATGCAGAGGTTATTTTGCACCCTTATTCTCTTCTCATTTAATCACTAGTGCACTTCTGTTCTGTTCTTTTTTTCCCCTCTGTTTCCCCCCCTCTTTCTATGTCACTAAATCCTTTTCAGTTGGTTCTTTTTCCAGTTCTGATGAAAGCAGATGGGACTCTGATAATTTTGCAGGATCAGTGCAAGTTCTCAATCAAATCTTGAGGACTTCACCATGGACATCCAGTCCCTGTACACCTCCATCCCCCATCACGAAGGACTCAAAGCCCTCCACTTCTTCCTTTCTCGCCGCACCAACCAGTACTCTTCCATTGAAACCCTCCTTCGACTGACTGAACTGGTCCTCACCCTGAACAACTTCTCTTTCCAATCCTCCCACTTCCTCCAAACTAAAGGAGTAGCCATGGGCACCCGCTTGGGCCCCAGCTACGCCTGCCTCTTTGTAGGATATGTGGAACGGTCCATATTCCGCAACTACACTGGCACTACCCCCCAACTTTTCCTCTGCTACATCGATGACTGTATCAGCGCTGCCTCGTGCTCCCACAAGGAGGTTGAACAGTTCATCCACTTTACCAACACCTTCTACCCCGACCTCAAATTCACCTGGACCGTCTCAGACTCCTCCCTCCCCTTCCTAGACCTTTCCATTTCTATCTCGGGTGACCGAATCAACACGGACATTTACTGACTCCCACAGCTACCTAGACTACACCTCCTCCCACCCTACCCCCTGTAAAAACGCCATTCCATATTCCCAATTCCTTCATCTCCGTCGCATCTGCTCCCAGGAGGACCAGTTCCAATACCGTACAACCCAGATGGCCTCCTTTTTCAAAGACAGCAATTTCCCCCCAGACGTGATCGACGATGCCCTCCACCGCATCTCCTCTACTTCCCGCTCCTCCGCCCTTGAGCCCCTCCAACCGCAACCACAACAGAACCCCACTGGTTCTCACCTACCACCCCACCAACCTCCATATACAGCGTATCATCCGCCGACATTTCCGCCACCTCCAAACGGACCCCACCACCAGGGATATATTTCCCTCCCCTCCCCCATCAGTGGTTCCGAAAAGACCATTCCCTCCGTGACTCCCTCGTCAGGTCCACACCCCCCACCAACCCAACCTCCACTCCCGGCACCTTCCCCTGCAACCGCAAGAAATGCAAAACTTGCGCCCATACCTCCTCCCTTACTTCTCTCCAAGGCCCCAAGGGATCCTTCCATATCCGCCACAAATTCACCTGCACCTCCACACGTATCATCTATTGCATCTGCTGCACCCAATGTGGCCTCCTCTATATTGGGGAGACAGGCCGGCAACTTGCGGAACGTTTCAGAGAACACCTCTGGGACAACCGGACCAACCAACCCAACCACCCCTTGGCTCAACACTTCAACTCCCCCTCCCACTCCACCAAGGACTCCTCCATCGCCAGACCATAACAACACGACGGTTGGAGGAAGAGCGCCTCATCTTCTGCCTAGGAACCTTCCAACCACAAGGGATGAACTCAGATTTCTCCAATTTCCTCATTTCTCCTCCCCCCATCTTGTCTCAGTCAAATCCCTCGAACTCAGCACCGCCTTCCTAACCTGCAATCTTCTTCCTGACCTCTCCGCCCCCACCCCACTCCAGCCTATCACCTCACCTTGACCTCCTTCCAACTATCGCATCACCAATGCCACTCCCCCAAGTCCCTCCTCCCTACCTTTTATCTTAGCCTGCTGGACACACTTCCCTCATTCCTGAAGAAGGGCTTATCCCTGAAACGTCGAATCTCCTGTTCTTTGGATGCTGCCTGACTTGATGCGCTTTTCCAGCAACACATTTTCGACTTCACACTTCACATTATTATTGTCATCGGGAACATTGGATTTATCCTCATTTCTCATTTTACTCTCTCTGATTCCTAGACTGGCTGATAATGATCTCTCAGATTCTTGTGCTGAGGATCTTGCCTCTGCTCTCAGTTCAAAGCAGTCGTTGACACATTTGGATCTGGAGGCAAACTCCTTCACAGAACAATCCGCTCCTTTTCTCTGCCACCTCATACAGACCTGCAAGAGTCTACAGGATATTCAGTGAGTAGTTACAATACTTCATTGGCTATATTAAAAATTATGAATTGGATTCATTGAATTTAAGGCTTAATGCTTATTATTTGGTTGGAACTGAGAAATAAGAAAATGATGATCACCCTATTGGAGTTGTACTATGGACTCTCCATAGTCAGTGGGGCAATGAGAAACAAATTTGTAAGGAAATCTCAGTTTTCAGCAAGAATAATAGGGTGTTGTGGTAGGGGATTTTAACTTTCCAAGCATAGACTGGGACTGCCATCGTGTTAAGGGGAGAGGAATTTAAGTATTACAAGAAAATTTTCTGATTCAATTTGGAGCCAGTGCTGTTCGCTATTTTTATAAATTATCTGGATGTGAACATAGAAGGACAGGTTAGTAAATTTGCAGGTGACACTCAGGTAGGCACAGTTGTGGATAGTGCCCAAGGATGATGTGGGCTACAAAGGGACATAGACAAGATGTAGAGCTGGGCTGAGAAGTGGCAAATGGAGTTTAATGCAGAAAAGTGTGAGGTAGCTCACTTCAGAAGAAGTAACAGGAAAGCAGAGTACTGGGCTCATGGTAAAGTTCTTGACAGTGTAGACGAACAGAGAGATCTGTGTCTAGGTGGATATATCCCTGAGAGCTGCAACCCAGGTTGATATGGTTGTGAAGAAGGCATATGGTGTGTTGATGGATGGGGGGGAAGCTGAGTTCCGGAGCCATGCGGTCATGCTTCAGCTGTATAAGACACTGATAAGGCCACACCTGGAGTATTGTGTACAGTTCTGGTCACCGCATTAGAGGAAGGATGTGGAAGCTTTGGAAAGGATTCAAAGGAGATTGACGAGGATGTTGCCTGGTATGAAAGGAAGGTTTTATGAGGAAAGGCTGAGGAAACTGTAGCTGTTTTCATTGGAGAGAAGAAGGTTGAGATGTGACTTAATTGAGGCATATAATCAGATGGTTAGATCGGGTGAATAGTGAGAGCCTTTTTTCTCGGATAGTGAAGGCTAACATGAGGGGACATAGCTTTAAATTGAGGGTTGACAGATTTAAGGCAGATATCAGGGGTAGTTTCTTTACTCAAAGTAGTAGGGGTGTGTAACTGCCTGCCTGCAGCAGTAGTAGACTTGCCGACATTAAAGTAATTTAAATGGACATTGGGCATACATATAATAATAATTGAACCGTGTAGGTTAGATGGGCATCATATTAATTTCATAGGTTGGAGCAACATCGAGGGCCGAAGGGCCTGTACTGCGCTGTAACATTCTATGTTCTAATATGTGGAACATGCAAACCTTAGCCAGTGAACGTGGTTCTATTAGTTTTGCGTTAGTGATGGAAAAGGATAGACCAGATCAAAATGTTAATGTTCTAAATTGGAGAAAGGCCAATTGAGGTGGTATTTGGCAAGAACTTCCAAAAGTTGATTGGGGTAGATGTATGCAGCTAAAGGACAGCTGGGAAATAGGAAGTCTTCAGAAATGAGAATGAGAAAATGAAGTCCAGAGACAGCATGTTCCTGTTGGGCTGAAGGGCAAGGCTAGTGGGTGTAGGGAATGCTGGATGATGAGAGAAGTGGATGTTTTGGTCAAGAAAAAGAAGGAAGCATATGTCAGGTTGAGACTGCAGAGATTGAATGAATCCTTAATGGATGACCGCAATAGGAGTATATTTAAGAGGGCAATTAGGAGGGCAAAAAGGGGGACATGAGATAGCTTTGGCAAATATCGTTAAGAAAATCCGAAGGGATTCTAGAATACAATAGTGATAAAAGGATAACTAGGCAGCGAATAGGGCCACTCAAAGGTCAGCGAGGCAGCCTACGTGTGGAACCACAGAAGATGGTGGGAGATGCTAAACGAGAATTCTGCATCAGTATTTACTGTGGCAAAGGATATGCAAGATATAGAAGTGGGGGATTAAATGACGATATCTTGAAAAATGTCCATATTACAGAAGGGGGTGCTGGACAGCTTGAAATACATAAATGCAGATAAATCACTGGGACCTGATCAGGTGTATCTGAGAACTTTGTGGGAAACCATGGAAGTGATTGCTAGGCCCCTTGCTGAGATATTTGTGTCATCGATAGCCACAGGTGAGGTACCAGAATACCTGGAGGTTGGCTATCATGATGCCACTATTTAGAAAGGTGATAAGGAAGAGCCAGGAAACTTTAGACCGGTGAGCCTGATGTTGTTGGGCGAGTTATTGGAGGAAATCCTGAGGGATAGGGTTTGCATGTATTTGGAAAGGCAAGGGTTGATTAAGGATAGTCAGCACGGCTTGTGCATGGGAAATCATGTCTCACAAACTTGATTGAGTTTTTTGAAGAAGTAACAAAAGGGATTGATGAGGTCAGAGCAGTGGATGTGATCTATATGGACATCAACAAAGTGTTTGACAATGTTCCTCATGGTAGCCTGGTTAGTAAGATTAGATCACGTAATACGGAGAGAACTAGCCATTTGGATACAGAACTGGCTCAAAGATGGAAGATAGAAGTGGCGCAGGGTTGCTTTTCAGACTGGAGGCCTGTCACCAGTGGTGTGCCACAAGGATCAGTGTAAGATCCATACTTTTTCATTGTTTTATATAAGCACTTTGGATGTGAACATACCAGTGAGTTTCAGATCACATTGAAATTGGAGGTGTAGTGGACAGTGATGAGGTTTACCTCCAGGGTACAATGGGATCTTGATCAGATGGGCCAATGGGCTGAGGAGTGGCAAAAGACTTTAATTTAGATAAATGTGAGGTGTTGCATTTTGGTAAGGCAAGTCAGGGTAGGACTTACACACTTAATGTTAAGGTTCTGGGGAGTATTACTAAACAAAGAAACTTGGAGTGTAGGTTCATAGTTCCTTGACTATGGAGTAGCAAGTAGATAGGATTGTGACAAAGGCATTTAGTATGCTTGCCTTTATTGGTTATTGCGCTGAGAATAGGAATTGAAAGACCATGTTGCAGCTGTACAGGGCATTGGTTTGGCCACTTTTGGAGTACTGCATGCAGTTCTGGTCTCCCTGTTATCGGAAGAATGTTATGAAACTTGAAAGGTTTCAGAAAAAGTTTACAAGGATGTTGCCAGGGTGGGAGGGTTTGAGTTATAGGGGGTGGCTGAATAAGCTGGGGCTGTTCTCCCTGGCAGCTGAGGGGTGACCTTTTATAGATCTTTATAAAATCATGAGTGGTATTGATTGGGTAAATAGACAAGATCTTTTCCCAGGTGTGGGGGAGTCTAAAACTAGAGGACAAAGGTTTACAGCGAGGGGGCAAGATTTAAAGGGGGACTTGGTGGCTCAGTGGTTAGCACTGCCTCACAGTGTCAGGGACCTGCGTTCGATTCCAGCCTCGGGCGACTGTGTGGAGTTTGTACATTGTCTCCCTGTCTGCATGGGTTTCCTCCAGGTGCTCTAGTCTCCTCCCACAGTCCAAAAATGTGCATGTGGGTTGAATTGGCCATGCTAAATTGCCCATTGTGTTCAGGGATGTGTCTTTTAGGCAAATTAGTCAGGGGAAAATGGAAAAGTAATAGGATGGGGGATGGGTCTGGGTGGGACTTTTCAGAGGGTCGGTGCAGACTTGTTGGGCCAAATGGCCTGTTTAGGGATTGTACAGAACCTAAGGGCAACTTTTTCACGCAGAGTGTAGTACTTGTATGGAATGAACTGCCAGCTGTGTTGGTTGGTACAATTACAGCATTTTAAAGACATCTGGATGGTTATATGAATAGAAAAGGTTTAGAGGGATATTGGCCAATTGCTGGCAAATGGGACCAGATTAATTTCGGATATCTGGTTGGCATGGACAAGTTGGATTGAAGGGTTTGTTTCCACGCTGTACATCTGTATAACCCCAAATCGTTCATTGTCCTCAATGTTAAACAACTGGATTTTTTAACAGACAATCCCATATGTGAGCATCTGCCAGGAGTTGGGCACTCCTGAAAATGCTCTTCAAATTTAACAATAGCTCCACCCACCTCCAGTAAATGTGTAGCCTGTTGACTGGTGAACTGCCTTCCTTCCAAACCAAGAGAACAGTGATACTTCAACAGTTTAATGACAGAGAACTAGATCTCTTCTTTGCATAAAAGTCATTTGAATAGATTTTATAGCAGCAGTTAATTTGATTTCATATTACTCACTCTGAAATAGTATGAAGATTAAAATGTGCAGTTATGACATACTGGGAATGATATTTTTACTTGTCAGGACTTGCTGTTCTTCAATCGCTGTTCTGTAGGTTCACTGTCTTGCAGGAGGCACAGAGTTTATGATTTGTAAGTCAGACTCTGACTTATTAACTAAATGCAACACCTTTCAGCAAATGTAGACGATAAATAAGCTGTCTTTCCTCAAGCTTCAAATATTTCCTACTGCAGTGAGAAATACCACCTCCTCTTCAAGAGATCTGAAGGCTTCTGACAGTGTCGTTCACATCCACAAGCTGTTCAGCTCCCCAGGAGCCAATCTCTCATTTGCTGATCACAGCCACAAACCAATGAACTACTTGTGGCAGGCTAAATGTCATTTTGTGGGTAAAAAATGAGGTCTGCAGATGCTGGAGATCAGAGCTGAAAATGTGTTGCTGGTTAAAGCACAGCAGGTTAGGCAACATCCAAGGAACAGGAGATTCGACGTTTCGGGCATAAGCCCTTCATCAGGCATGAAGGCCTGATGAAGGGCTTATGCCCGAAACGTCCAATCTCCTGTTCCTTGGATGCTGCCTAACCTGCTGTGCTTTAACCAGCAACACATTTTCAGCTCTAAATGTCATTTTGTACACACCCTGTGGTACCAGCCTGCCTACAGCCAGTCATTCTCGCTCATTGAACAAAGCAGCAGTGTAATTGTCACTTATGATGAGCGTTTGGTAACTTACTTTACAGTGGTGCAATACCTTCCACAATTCTTGTATTTCACACTGTTGTTTTCCTATTTCAGCTCAGTGAAAAATAGAGCTTTTATACTAACCCAAAACCAAAACTATCTCCTGTTTCTCAGCCTCCTGGTGAAAGTTCAGTCCATATTAATGGGAGGGTTTAAACTAGTTTGGTGAGGGAGGGGTGTGAACCAGAAATACATATCTGATAGAAGGGTACTTTAGGTGGGGCAGAGACAGGATTTAGTGAATCTATCAGGGAGGTTTTTCACGTGATGAAACAAAGGGATTGATTAAAGTATGTCTGCTTTAATGTAAGGAGTGTCAGAAATAAGTGTGACAAACTTAGAACATGGATCAGTACTTGTAACTATGATGTTGTACTCATAACGGAGATGTGGATTTCACAGGGGCAGGAATGGTTGCTAGATTCCAAGGTTTAGAACATTCAAAAAGGGAAGGGGGCTGGGGGGGGGAAGAGAGGAAGGGGTGTAGTATTGCTAATCAGAGTACATCACAGCTACAGAAATGAAGTTTGTTGAGGAAGGTTTGTCTACTGAGTATGGGTGAAAGTTAGGAACAGTAAGGGAGCAGCCCACATCGTTGGTAGTTTTCTGCAGACTCCCTAATGGCAGTAAGAAGATCGAAGAACTCCGGCTGGCAGGTTTTGGAAAAATGCAGATGTAGCAGAGTTGTTGTTATGGGTGACTCCAACTTTCCCAATATTGACTGGAACTTCTTTGGTGCAAATGGTTTGGATGGAGCCGTTTTTGTCAGGTGTGTTCAGGAGGGTTTCCTTACTCAGTGTGTAGACAGACCGACGAGGGGAGAGGCCATTTTGGATTAGGTGCTCGGCCATGAGCCAGGACAAGTGTCAGATCTCATGGTGGGTGAACACTTTGGTGAAAGTGATCACAACTGCCTCACATTTAACATAGCCTTAGAGAGGGAAAGGAGCAGTTACCAAGGGAAGATATTTAAGTGGGAAAAAGGAAATTATGATGCTATCAGACATGAGTTGGGAAGTACAGACTGGGAGCAATTGTTCCACAGAAAGGGCACAACAGACATGCGGAAACTGGTTAAGGAGCAGTTATTATGAGTGATGCATAAATTTGTTTCTCTGAGACAGGCAAGCAGGGGTAAGATTAAGGAGTCTTAGATAATGAGAACAGAGGAGTTCTCCTCAAAAAGAAGAAGGCAGCTTACGTAAGGTGGAGGCAGCAAGGATCAAGCACAGCTTTAGAGGATTACAGACTTGCTAGAAAGGAGCTGAAAAATGGACTGAGGTGAGCCAGGAGGGAGCACGATAAAGTCTTGGCAAAAAGGATTAAGGAGATCCCAAAGGCATTTTACTCATACGTGAGGAATAAGAGAATGATCAGGGAGTGGGTAGGGCTGATCAGGGATAGCGTAGGGAACTTGTGCGTGGAGTCTGAGCAGATAGAGGATGCCCTAAATGAGTTTTTTGCTTCGGTTTTCACAAAGGAAAGGGACCTTTGTGTGAATGACAACTTTGAGGACCCGGGAAACAGGCTTGAACAGATCGAGATTAAGGAAGTTGATGGGCTGGAAATTTTGGCAAACATTAAGATTAATAAGTCTCCTGAGCCAGACCAGATTTGTCCTCAGTTGCTCCGGGAAGCGATAAAGGAAGTTGCTAAGCTGCCGGCAAAGATCTTTGCTTCCGCACTCTCCACCGGAATTGTACCAGAGGATTGGAGGGAGGTGAATATTGTTCCTCTTTTCTAGAAGGGTAATAGGGGAAGTCCCTGGCAATTACAGACCAGTCAGTCATACATCTGTGGTCAGCAAGGCTTTGGAAAGAATTCTGAGGAATGGACTTACGACTACTTGGAAAAGCATAGCCTGATTAAAAGCAGTCAGCATGGCTTTGTGAGGGGCAGGTCATGCCTCACAAACCTTACTGAGATCTTTGAGGAGGTGATGAGACAGGTCGACGAAGGTTGGGCAGTGGATGTGGTGTATATGGACTTCAAGTCATTTGATAAGGTTCCCCATGATAGGCTCATTAATAAAATCAGGACGTATGGGATACAGGGAGATCTGACTCTCTGGAGTCAGAATTGGTTGGCTGACAGAAGGCAGAGATTGGTTGTAAATGGAAAGTATTCTGCCTGGAGATCAGTGTTGGGTGGCGTCCCATAGGGCTGTGTTCTTGGGCCTTTGCTCTTTGTAGTTTTTATAAATGACTTGGATGAGGAGGTTGAGGTGTGGGTTAGTAAATTTGCAGATGACACAAAGGCTGGAGGTGCTGTCGATAGTATAGAAGGCTATTGCAGGCTGCAGCGTGACATAGGCAGGATGTAGAGCTGGGCTGAGAAATGGCAGATGGGGTTCAACCTGGCTAAATGTGAAGTGATGCATTTTGAAACGTAGAACTTGAATACTGAATATAGGATTAAAGACAGGATTCTTGGCAGTGTGGAGGAACAGCAGGTTCAAATACATAGATCCCTCAAAGTTGCCAACTCAGTGGATAGAGTTAAGAAAGCATATGGTGTTTTGACTTTCATTAACAGGGGGATCATGTTTAAGAGCCACGAGGTTTTCCTGCAAATTTACAAAACCCTGTGAGACCACATTTGGAATATTGTGTCCAGTTCTGGTCATCCTACTATAGGAAAGATACAGAGGCTTTGGAGAGGATGCAAAGAAGGTTTCCCAGGATGCTGCCTGGACTGGAGGGCTTGCCTTATGAAGAAACGTTTAGATTAGATTACTTACAGTGTGGAAACAGGCCTTTCGGCCCAACAAGTCCACACCGACCCGCCGAAGCGAAACCCACCCATACCCCTACCCTTACCTAACACTATGGGCAATTTAGCATGGCCAATTCACCTGACCTGCACATCTTTGGACAGTGGGAGGAAACTGGAGCACCCGGAGGAAACCCACGCAGGCACAGGGAGAATGTGCAAACTCCACACGGTCAGTTGCCTGAGGCGGGAATTGAACCCAGGTGTCTGGCGCTGTGAGGCAGCAGTGCTAACCACTGTGCCACCGTGCTGCCCTTTTGGAAGACCCCACACAGCCCTTTTGGAAGACCCCACGTTGACTAAGCTTGGACTTTTCTCTCTGGAGAGAAGGAGGAAGAGAGCTGACCTGATCGAGAAGATGTACAAGGTAATGAGAAGCATGGATAAAGTCGATAGCCAGAGTCTTTTCCGTCAGATTTTGGTTCTTTATGCAGAGAGTTGTGAGCGCATGGAATGCATTGCCAGAGCAGTGATGGTGGAAACAGAGTCATTAGGGACATTCAAGTGACTGCTGGGCATGCACATGGACAGCAGTGAATTGAGGGCTGTGCAGGTTAGGTTATTTTATTTTAGATTAGGGTTAATCATTGACATTACATTGTGGGTCGAAGGGCCTGTTCTGTGCTGTATTTTTCTACATTCGATGTTCTAATTAATGACATAGGTAGGGAAATGGAGGAGCACCTAAAAAGTGAATATATGGCAGTTCAGTTATAAGGTAGAAGGCAGGAAGAGCAGAGTAGTAATCTCCGGATTGCTGCCCGTGTCACATGCTAGTGAGGTTAGGAACAGAGAATGAGTGCAGTTGAACACATGGCTGCAAGGCTGGTGTAGGAGGGAAGGCTTCAGATGTGTAGATCATTGGGCTGTCTTCTGGGGGAGGTGGGAGCTGTACAAGAAGGACTGGTTGCACCTGAACTGAAGGGCACCAATAGCCTGGGGGGGGAGGTTGGGTAAAGATCTTCTGGAGAGTGTAAACTAGATTGCCAGGGTGGTGGGAACCGGAGCTATGAGTCAGATGATGGAGTAGATAGTGAACAGCCAGATATAACATGCAAAGAGTCTGTGATGAGGGAGAGGCTCTTGATAGGGTAAAAGTGCAGTCAGTGTGGTGGGTTGAAGTGTGTTTATTTTAATGCAAGAAGTACCAGGAATAAGGGTGATAAACTTAGAGCAAGAGTCAGTCCTTGGAACTATGATGACGTGACCATTACAGAAACTTGGATATCTCAGGGGCAGGAATGGTTGTTGAATGTTCCAAGGTTTAGATGTTTCAAAAGGAATAGGGGGGACAGATAAAAGAGGTGCAGGAATGGCATTGCTAATCAGGGATAGTATCATAGCTACAGAAAGGGAGGTCATTGAAGAGCCTTTATCTACAGAGTCACTGTGGGTGGAAGTCAGAAACAGGAAAAGAGCAGTCACTTTATTAGCAGTTTTCTGCAGACCCCACTTCCAAATAGCAACAGAGACATTGAGGAGCAGATTGAGAGGCAGATTTTGGAAAGTTGCAGAAGTAACAGGATGCTGTCATGAGTGACTTTAACTGCCCAATATTGATTGGAAACTTCTCCATCCAAACTATTTGAACTAAGCAGTTTTTGTCAGGTGTGTTGCGAAGTGTTCCAGACTCGATACATAGGCCGAACTAGAGGGGAAGCCATTTTGGATTTGGTGCTTGGCAATGAGCCATGCCAGGTGTCAGATCTCAGTGGAAGAGCATTTTGGTGAAAGTGATCACAACATCCTGACCTTTACTATACTCACAGAGAAGAATAGGAACAGATGGTGTGGGAAAATATTTAATTGGGGAGGGAGGGGCTTTATGATGCCATTAGGCAGGAACTGGGGCCTAAATTGAGAATAGACCTTCCCACAGAAATGCATGACAGAAATGTGGACATTGTTTAGGAAACACTTGCTGACAGTGCTGGACAGGTTTATCCCACTGAGGCAAGGAAGGAATGGTAGGTTGAAAGAACCTTGTGTGATAAGAGATGTGGGATATCTTTTTTGTTAAGATTAGATTACTTACAGTGTGGAAACAGGCCCTTCGGCCCAACAAGTCCACACCGACCAGCCAAAGTAGAACCCACCAAGACCCATTTCCCTACAATTATCCCTTCACCTAACACTCCAGGCAATGTAGCATGGCCAATTCACCTGACCTGCACATTTTTGGACTGTGGGAGGAAACCGGAGCACCCGGAGGAAACCCACGCAGACACTGGGAGAATGTGTCAGCCGCCTGAGGCGGGAATTGAACCTGGGTGTCTGGCGCTGTGAGGCAGCAGCGCTAACCACTGTGCCACTGTGCTGCCCATTAATCAAGAGGATGAAGAAAGCTTACTTAAGGTTTAAGAGGCAAGGATCAGACAGGGCTCCAGAGGGTTACTAGGTAGCCAGGAAGGAACTTAAAAAGTGTGGTGCTGGAAAAATACAGCCGGTCAGGCAGTATCCAAGGTTTTGAGCATGAGCTCTTCATCAGGAATGAGGGGGTGGCTCAAGGGGGCTGACAGATAAATGGGGATGAGGGGGTGTGTGGCTGGTGGCAAGGTAACTGCAATAGTGATAGGTAGGTTGGTGAAGAGGGTGGAGCGGATAGGTGGGAAAGAAAATGAACAGGTAGGACAGTTCAAGAGGGCAATGCTGAGTTGGAATGTTGGATCTGGGATAAGGTGGGGGGAGGGCAAATGAGGAAACTGTGAAATCGACAAGTTGGCATCCTGTCCCCCCGGTGTAGAATGTCCCAGAGAATATTCTACTGGCCTCCACTGCCAAATTCTAGCCACTTGATGCCTGGAGGAAAAATGCCTCATCTTCTGCCTTGGGGCTATCCAATCACACTCAATCAATGTGGACTTCACAGTTTCCTAATTTCCCCACCCTCCAAATTATCCCAGCTCAAACCTTCCAACTCGGCACGACACTCTTGAAGTGTACTCCCTGTCCATCTTCCTTCCCACCATCACCACCACCTTTATCTACCTATCACATTCCCAACCTCCATTCCCTTAATTCCTGATGAAGAGCTCATGCTCAAAATGTCGATTCCCCTGTTCCTTGGATACTGCTTGATTGGCTGTGCTTTCCCAGCACCACATCTTTCGACTCTGATCTCCAGTGTCTGCCGTCCTCACTTTTTCCTAGCCAGGAAGGAACTGAAGAATGGACTTAGGAGAGCGAGAAGGGGGCATGAAAAAGCTTTTGCAGACATGATGAAGGAAAACCCTAAAGCATTCTACGCTTGTGTGAGGAACAGGAGGATTCCCAGAGTGAGGGTAGGGCTGATCAGGGCTAGTGGAGGGTATTTGTGCCTGGAATTGGTGGAGGTTCGGGAAGTCATTAATGAATACTTGGTGTCAGTATTCACTACTGAGAGAGACCTTGATGTTTCTGAGGACAGCGTGACACAGACTAATATGCTCGAACAGGTTGATGTTAAGAAGGAGGATGTGCTGAAAATTTTGAAAGTCATGATAGATAAATCCCCTGGGCCACATGGGATATACCCAAGGTTTCTACAGAAGTGAAGGAAGAGATTACTGTGCCTTTGGCGATGATCTTTGCATCCTCACTGTCCACTGAAGTAGTGCTAGATGATTTCAGGGTGGCAAATGTTATTCCCTTGTTCAAGAAAGGGAATAGGGTGATCCTCAGAATTACAGACCAGTCAGTCTCATGTCTGTGGTGGATGAAGTACTGGAGAGACAGGATTAATGATTTATTGGAAAGCATTAGCTTGAATAGAGATAGTCAGCATAGCTTTGTGAGGGCTTGGTCATGCCTCATAAATCTTATTGAACTCCTTGAGAATGTGACGAAACACATTGATGAATGTAGAGTAGTGGATGTGGTGGGCATGGATTTTAGCAAGGTGTTTGATAAGCTTCTTCATGGGAGATTCATTCAGAAAGTCAGGAAGCATGGGATACAGAGAAACTCAGCTGTCTGGGTACAGAATTGGCTGGCCCATTGAAGACAGAGGGTGGTGGTAGGTGGAAGGTATTCAGCCTGGAGCTTGATGACTGGTGGCGTTACACAGGAATCAGTTCTGGGACCTCAGCTCTTTGTGATTTTTATAAATGACCTGGGTGAGGAAGTGGAAGGGTGGATTAGTAAGTTTGCTGATGATGTGAGCATTGATGGAGTGGTAGATAGTGTGGAGGGCTGTTGTAGGTTGCAACGGGACATTGACAGGATGCAGAACTGGGCTGATAAGTGTCAGATGGAGTTCAACCTGAAAAAGTTCAACTCTTTAGAGAGGGGGCAGAGGAAATTTCCCAGGATGCTGCCTGGACTGGAGGGCATGTCTTATGAAGAAAGGCTGAGGGAGCTGAGGCGTTTCTCACTGGAGCAAAGCAGGATGAGAGGTAACTTGCTAGAATGTATAAGATGATGAGAGGCATGGATAGAGTAGATAGCCAAAGACTTTTTGCCCAGGGCAGAAATAACTATCACGAGGATGCATAATTTTAGGGTGAGTGGAGGAAGGTTTCGGGGAGATGTCAGAGGTAGTTTCTTTACACAGAGGTGGGTGTGTGGAATACACTGCCAGCAGTGGTAGTAGAATCAGATACTTTAGGGACATTTAAGCAATTCTTGCATGGACACATGGAAGATTGTACAATGAAGGACATGTAGGTTAGCCTGATCTTAGAGTAGAATAAAAGATAGGCACAGCATTGAAGGCTGAAGAGCCTGTCTTGTGCTGTACCATGCTATGTTCTATTAATGCATTTTTCACTCTCTCTCTATGTTCAGATTTTATGTTAATAAATTGGGAGATTCTGGAGTGAAATTACTTAGTGCGGCTCTGAAGAATCCAGACTGTAAAATAGAGAGACTAGGGTAAGTACCAGATGGAGACACTGTTTACAATCACCGGATGTCTGACATTGTTTATTATCATTGTCATCAGGAATAATGTTATCTGTCATATTTTGTAATATGGGTATTTGTAATAGTATTAATATCAAGCATGAAAATGAACATGAAACAAAATGCAAAAAAGATAAATTACTGGTGGGTATAGGAACACCTAATATTGAAATCTGATGCTGTAATATTCTATTTGCATCAAATAATAGTTGTCGATAAGGGAAAGGTGAATTGAATTATTTTATGGCTTTTCTATCTGTAAGAGCTAACTTTTTAAAATTTTTACTTCCTTTTGGCTCAGTGTCAATTTTATCATGTATCATCGAGGGTTGCTGTTTCTGAGACCTTGAGTTTTCTTCTGCTGTCATCCCAATCTTGCTTCGTTAACTACCTAGCCTCCCCTGCAACGCCCCTCTTGTCTGTTGCTAACCTGATTTCACCACCCGTCACTGCCCACATATCATAGATTAGGTTGACATCCCTGCTGTATCTTTGAAAGGTAATTGCACACCCAGACAAGCAGTGCCAGTTCAGAACTGCCCTTTGTGGAGACTCACATTTTGCCCAAACTTGGTAGATAAGAGGAACTTGGCACTCTGCCTTACAGATAGATGACTGGAGGCCCTATTGAAAGGGGTTGTGCAGAACAGGGCCCTTTTCTTCTGCCAGAACTGACAGAGTAGGCCACAACACCAGACTCTGTGAGCCTGGTCTAAGGATGCCACCTGGAACAGTATGGTCTCAGCCGTCTGGAAGAAAGCCCTGCACTGTAGGAAGAAGGACAATGATTTTCTCTGATCCATCACAGCAAATTATAGGATCTGCTCTCTCTGTCTCTGCTGCTGCATGCACCTCATACCCATCCTGGTACATACTGTTCCATTTTCCCTTACCCAATCCCCCCCCCCCCCCCAAAAAAATCATTAACCCTACATGGCCTCTGTGCTGCCTACTCAGAAGGCCACACCACATTTTTCCCACCTTCGCTAGCTGTAACAGCTGTGTCACCCACTATCATTTCTTTTAATCTATCCCTTTTCCTCATTTCAGCAGAAAATTGCCCACAATAAGGCAGAGAGAGTCAAGACAGGTGGTGGACTGCCCAATGTTCAGCTCCTTGCCCCTTGATGTGGAGATGATCCTGACTCTGACCACCCCAAGTCTGACAGTATCCCAGTTCCTGGACTGGTATCAGAGGCTGCCCTGGATTCTCCTATGAATGTGTACAGTTGGCACACACATTTCCTTGCTTTATTTCTGCTCTAAACAACAGGGTAGTCAGTAGTATTGTAAGCTTGGTATTTTTGCGTAAAAGGGGAAAGTGCTTAAAGGCAAGGCAAAGCAGAGATGCTATGAGCATCTGGACAGCACGCAGTCACTGAGCCCAAGATGTAATCTGGTCCGATCCATCAGCTTGGTCTCTGTCACTGAGCACAAAATATCTTTACAGCAGCATTGCAGTGATAATCTCTGTGCTCTGAGATGTAACTTATAAGTCAATCAAAGCTGTGCCACATTGATGCAGTAAATTCGCCTGACCACAAGGAATGATCTCCCGAGAGAAAATCTCATCAAAAAATTCAACTGATTAGGTATCAAGATTGGCCTTGCTAGACTTTTCATGTGACTTTCCCAATGGCCTACATTGACTCCCCAAAGGCTGTTGACCGTCTGTAAGGCAAGAGTATGATGGAATGCAGTTGCCTGGAGTGGCAGCTCCAAAAACACTCCAGCTTGACAAAGACAAAGCAGCCCATTTGGTTAGTACCAAATATCCACTCTCCCCACCACCAGCACTCAGTAGCAGCAATGTGTATTGCCTTCAAGATGCTGAAATTTACCAAAGATCTTGAGACATTACCTTCCAAATCCATGACCATTTCCATTGAGAAGGATAAGGGCAGAAGAAATCCAATAAGAGCAACATTTGGTAAAGGTTCCCCTCAAAGCCAGTCTGACTTAGAGTTCTGTTTCCATTCCTTCAATGTTGCTGCGTCAGAATCCTGGAAGTTCCTCTCTAACAGTGTTATGGGTCAACCTACAGCATGGAGATTGCTGCATTTCAAGAATGCAGCTCTTCCCGCACCTTAAGGGCAACTAGGGACAGACAATACATGCTGGCCAGCCAGTGATGCCTAATCCCATGAATGAATAAAAAGAAAATGTAGTTAGAGAGTGTAGAGAGGAAGGATAATGAATAGGGGAATGTGAGTAATAGAAGGCAAGAAAGGCAAAAATAACAAAATACAGATGGTGCAAAACAAAAAGGGGATAAAACATCCTGAAGACATAAGCCTGAATTGTATCAGCAATGTAGAGATGGGCTGAGGGCTGGGATTTGTATAAAAATGGCTGCAGCTGTGGTTCAGGGGAGAGCCCAATGCTTTCACATTGGAAGTGGATATTACTGGGGATTGCCTGGCTGATAGATCTTGCTTGAATCCAATGGGATGGTAATTAACTCTCATTAACAGGCAGTTAACTGATTTCACAAGCTTTTTAGATACATTATAAGGAGGATGCATTTATTCAAGTGAGCATCGATTCTAAGTGGGCAAAAGTGGGTGCTGCAGATGCTGGAGATCAAAGTCTAGATTATAGTGGAGCAGGCAAATCAACATTTCGGGCAAAAGCCCTTCATCACGAATGAAGCAATGCCATCTTGCAATTGGCATCCATTGTGATAGGTAATATGTTTTGGTGATACTGGTTGCATACAGCAGTAACAGTTTGTATAAAGACAATGTTTCCGTCATAGTGAAGCACTGAGTGTTCTTTCTGACTTGGAATTTATATTGACTGACACCGAACCTCTTCAATTCATGCAACTACTTCAATTGATGCCACAACATCACCAGTAATCACCCTGCTGTCATTAATCCACGTGGAGTTGATCTGTTTTGCTCTAGTGGAACTTAGGGCAACATTCAGTAAAGATATGTGGTAGCAGATCTGTCCATCTTTGCCCTGTGTTCTGTACAGCTTTAGCTAACGCTCTCTTTAATATCCTGTTCATTCGCATGACCATTCCCAAGATCTGCAGATGATAGAGGCTGTGAAATCTTTATTTCATTCCCAGCAACTTACAAACTTCATGAGAACTTAGGAACAGCAGTAGGCCATTTGGTCCCTCAAGCATGCTCCACCATTCATAAGATTGTGACTGATCCTCAGGGCTTGAGACATCTTTTGTGCTGTCTCCTTATAGCCCTTCACTCCCTGATATTTCAGAAATCTCTCTACTTCCTCTTTAGATAGTTTGTGATCCATGCTCCACAACTCTCTGGGCTGGAGAATTCCCAACATTCACTATTCTCTGGTAAAATAAATTCCTTTGCATTTCAATTTGAAATCTGTTTTCTCTTTTTCTGTGACTCTGCCCCCTAGTTTGAGATTCACACACTAGTGGAAATATCTACTCAACATCTACTCTGTCAAGCTGCCAATCCCCAAATCTTGTATGTTTCAATAGATCGTCCCTTATTCTTAAGAATAAAAGCCACATCCTTGAGTCAACATCTTCATCCCACAAGTTGGCCTAGTGGACCTATTTTGAACTGCCTCCAGTACTGATATCCCTTTTGTTAAATAAAGGGTACAAAGCTGTACACAGTAGTCTGGGTTCAACCTCACCAAAACCCCTGTAGAGTTGTTGTAAGACTTTCCAAATTTAAACTTCATCCCCTGCAGTGATGAAGACTTTGCCTTCTGAATTGCTTGTTGCCTCTGAATCATTCCTTAATGCTTTAAAATTCATTGTGATCTGAATCCATCTGTATTGGTATTCCCCATCGAGGGGATTACCCCTTCTCCCATTAGTTTGGTTGACAGGTCTGGGTGAACAGTCGCGTGTGAAAGAGATTTCATCCACATCTAAATCGGCCAATAACAGCCAAACAATAAACCTTTCCCTTGCCCGGTGAGTGGTCCTGAGGAATATTTGGAACTGCTCGCATGGCTCCTTTGGTTGGGGCTGTTACAACGCTGGGACCTTGTTTGGTGCTCCCAGGTCATGCTGAGCACATACCATACATGATCGTAGTGCTTCGCTGTGCCTCTTCCCATTCCGTGCCATCACAAGAATCTGCTCTTCCTCCTCAATGTGGCTTCCCGCCCATGCTGTGTATTTTTGTGAAATGCTGGGGTTAAGGTGCTGTCATCTTTCCTCTCTTCATCAGACTCGTCGGTGCCTTTTTGCCATTCTTTGTTTTTCCAATTGCTATTGTTCCCTTCCTCCTCTTCTGTATCCCTGCTTACACTTCCTCATTCTCGATTGCTGCTGTCATTTGTTGCTTGGGATCTGTTGTGTTGCTTGCTTTGTTTCACATTTGCCAATTAGTTACCTGACTGGATAAGTCTGATCACATCTGATATGCTTTAATTGTAGTGTCTGTAGCCTCTTGTGGTCCTCAAGTAGCTTCTTCGAATTCCTTAATTATAGCCACATGTTTAGGTGTGTCTCTCCCAGAGTGATGTAGCTTCCATCCTGACCTCTACCACATGCTACCACACAATCATGTATCTACACAAAGGCATACATACTTAGGTGAGAGTATATTGAGTATAATAATCTGTACCAGACACTTCTGTTTGTTTTGAAGGTGATAGTTCTTCTCCCCACCACACCTGAAATCGTGATGGTGACTCTCTCTTGATGGTATTGGTTACCTCTAGATGATTTCACTCTCAAAGAGAAATTATTCCTAATTCTTAATTTCTGGCATTAAAGCATAAATATGTACCAAATTGAAAGAACTTAAAAGATCCTACTGTTGTCTCCTTTAAACTGTATTTAACTTGTTAGTATTATTTGCTGTCCTTATTGTAGCTCCCAAACAATTAATTGTTCAGTCTAAACTTTATCTCTTATATACAAGTCTTATCTGCACTTTGTTTTAATTTGAATAAATTCAAAATTAATATCCTCAATCAAATCAGTAAAATTCTCAATCTAATAAACTATTCCAAATTATTTGGAGATGCCGGTGTTGAACTGGGGTGTGCAAAGTTGAAAATCACACAACACCAGGTTATAGTCCAGGTTATTTGGAAGCACTAGCTAGTTGGAGTGCTGCTCCTTTATCAGGTGATTATGAAGAATAAAAATCTAAGACACAATTTATAGCAAAAGTTTACAGTGTGGTGTAACAAAATTACATATTGAAAAAGACCTGGATTGCTTGTTAAGTCTCTCATCTTTTAGAATGACCATGTTGGTTTCAGTTCTTTCATATGTAAATTACAACATTTTTAAAAACTTTTTGGTAACTTCTAAAAAATGTTTTGTGATTTACATATGACAAAACATGGTCATACTAAAAGATGAGAGACTTATCAAACAATCTGGGTCTTTTTCAATATATGAACGTTTGCTATAAGTTCTGTGACTTACAATATTATTCTCCACAATCACCTGATGAAGGGGCAGTGGTCCAAAAGCTAGTGCTTCCAAATAAACCTGTTGGACTATAACCTGGTATTGCGTGATTTTAAACAATTTCTAGTTCTCAAAACTTGGATTTGCTGTTTCTATCATTGTTTTAACTGAGGCATTCGTGGCAGCCATTCTGTCTTAATCATGAGTCTTAGGGAATCTTTACAATCTAATGAAGTATTTTTACAATATTCTTCAAACAGCAATCAAAGATTTCTGTTTGATTCCAAGCATTTGGACATCTTGGGTTTCTAAAATATATTTATTAATTCCTGTAGGCATCTCACCATGTTTCCAAATTGAAATACTAGCCGATTCCCTTTAATTCAATCTCTTTTTAAAAGAATCATTTCCAGAGAAACAATATGTGTGTGTTTTCAACGTTTTGTTCTTTCCATTCGTTGTCTGTCCCAGCTGCATTCTGGAAATGTAAAACGCAGGAACTTGTCTTGTATCAAATATTAGCCAGCACACCAATGAGGTCTTTGTTTCCCTATCAGCATCCCGATCAGCACCTTTGTTAGAAAATTCACCTTCCAATTTCTCTCCAGACAGCCGCTATTTCATCACCTGTGAAGCCTTCGTTTCCTGACCTGATGTGTCCTCTCTGTTTGGAATTTTGCCCCTCTCACGCCACCTGCTTAATTCCATCCTTACCTGGCCTGTCCTGAATCTGTATTCACATTCTTTGGATATCGTTTATATCTGTCTGGTGTGGCTTTCTGCCCTAATCACCTGCAAGCTTTCCATAAAGTATTGCAATATTACATACTTCAGCTCTCATGTTTTATTATCCATGTGTCTTATATAATCTACTCTTTCCCAAGTTTACACATCGTCTGTGTTTTGCCCAAGGCATGTGCTGTCATGTTCACAGTGGTGTACTGCGAGGATCTGTTTTGGGGCCACTGCTGTTTGTCATTTTTATAAATTAGCTGGATGATGGCATAGAAGCTTGGGTTAGTAAATTTGCGGATGACATGAAGGTCAATACAGTTGTGGATAGTGCTGAAGGATGTTGTAGGTTGCTGAGGGACATAGATAAGCCACAGAGCTGGGCTGAGAGATGGTAAATGAAGTTTAATGTGGAAAAATGTGAGGTGATTCACTTTGGGAGGAGCAACAGGAATGAAGAGTACTGGGCTACTGGTAAGATTCTTGATGGTGTAGATGAACAGAGAGATCTCGGTGTCCATAAATCCCAGTAAGTTGTCACCCAGGTTGATAGGGTTGTTAAGAAGGCAGATGGTGTGTTAGCTTTTATTGGTAGAGGGATTGTGTTTCAAAGCCATGAGGTGATGCTGCAGCTGTACAAAACTTTTGTGCGGTTGCACTTGGAGAATTGTGTACAGTTCTGGTCACCGCATTCCAGGAACAGGCCCTCCAAGCCTGCGCCAATCCAGATCCTCTATCTAAACCTGTTGCCTGTTTTCTAAGGATCTATATCCCTCTTCACCCTGCTCCTTCATGTATCTGTCTAGATATATCTTAAATGTCCATCTCTACCATCTCCGCTGACAACACGTTCCAGGCACCCACCACCTTCTTGCTATCCACCCTGTGTATACCTCGCATGATTTTGTAGACCTCAATCAGGACTCCCTCAACCTCTGTCTGTCTCATGAAAATAATCCTAATCTACTTAACCTCTCTTCATAGCTAGCGCTCTTCATACCAGGCAACATCCCGGTTAACCTCCTGTACACCCTCTCCAAAGCAACCACATCCTTTCGATAATGTGCCAACCAGGTCTATATATAGTATTCCAAATGTGGCCGAACCAAAGTCTTGTACAATTGTAACATGACGTGCCAACTCTTATACTCAGTACCCTGTCCGATGAAGAAGAGCCTGCTGTATGTCTTCTAGAACACTCTATCAACCTGCATTGCTACCTCCATGGTACAATGGACCTGAGCACCCAAATCTCTCTATACATCAGTTTTCCCCAGGACTCTTCCATTGACCATATAGTTCGCTGTTGAATTGGATCTTCCAAAATGCATCCCCTCGTATTTGCCCAGATTGAATTCCATCTGTCACTTCTCTGCCCAACTCTCCAATCTATCCATATTCTGCTGTATTCTCTGACAGTCCTCTTCATTATCTGCTATTTCACCAAAATTAACGACATCTGCAAACTTGCTAATCAGACCATCAATACCTTCCTCTAGATCATTTATGTATATCACAAACAGTATTGATCCCAGCACGGATCCTTGTGGAACACCACTGCTCACAGTTCTCTATTTTGATAAATTCCCTTCCCCTACTACTCTCTGTCTCCTGCTGCCCAGCCAGATTTCTATCCATCTAACTAGTACACCCTGGGGCCCATGCAACTTCACCTCCTCTATCAGCCTGTCATAGAGAACATTATCAAATGCCTTACTGAAGTCCATGTATATAACAGCTACAGCCCTTCCCACATCAATCAACTTTGTCACTTCCTCAGAGTTCTATTAAGTTGGTAAGACATGACCTTCCCTGCACAAAACCAGGTTGTCTATCACTGATAAACCCATTTTCTTCCAAATAGGAATAGATCCTATCCCTCAGTATCTTCTCCAAGAACTTCCCTACCACTGATGTCAGGCTCATTGGTCTATAATTACCTAGATTACCCCTGCTATCCTTCCTAAACAAGGGGACGACATTAGCAATTCTCCAGTCCACCAGGACCTCACCCATGTTTAAGGATGCTGCAAAGACCTCTGTTAAGGCCCCAGCTATTTCTCCTCTTGCTTCTTTCAGTAACCTGGGATAGATCCCATCTGGAATTGGAGACTTGTCCACCTTAATTCCTTTTAGAATACCCAACACTTGCTCCCTCATGCCATCTTGACCTAGAGTAATCAAGCATCTATCCCAAACTTGTCATCTGTCATGTCTCTCTCCTTGCTCAATACTGAGGCAAAGTACTCATTAAGAATTTCACCCATTTTCATTTACTCATGCATAACTTTACTGCTTTGTCCTAGAGTGGGCCAAGCCTTTCTCTAGTTACCCTCTTACTCCTTATATATGATTAAAAGGCTTTGGGATTTTCCTTAATCCAGTTTATTAAAGATATTTCATGACCCCTTTTAGCCCTCTTAATTCCTCTTTTCAGATTGGTTCGACTTTCTCAATATTCATCCAAAGCTTCATCTGATTTCAGTTGCCTAGACCTTAGAGAACATAGAGTAAAAAATGAGGTCTGCAGATGCTGGAGATCACAGCTGCAAATGTGTTGCTGGTCAAAGCACAGCAGGTTAGGCAGCATCTCAGGAATAGAGAATTCGACGTTTCGAGCATAAGCCCTTCATCAGGAAACATTGCAGCATAGTCCCGGCCCTTCGGCCCTCAATAGTTTCACAGGTTGGTGCAACAATCTGAAGCCCATCCAACTTGAATTATTTTATTATCGTCCATATGTTAACCCAATGACCATTTAAATGCCCTTAAAGTTGGCAAGACTACTACTGTTTCAGGCAGGTCGTTCTACGCCACTACTACTCTCTGAATAAAGAAACTATCTCTGACATCTGATCTATATCTATCACCCCTCAATTTAAAGTCATATCCCCTCATGCTGGCCATCACCATCTGAAGAAAAAGGCTGTCACCATCCACCCTATCTAACCCTCTGTTAATCTTGTATGTCTCAATTAAGTCACCTTTAAACCTTCTTTCTAATGAAAACTGCCTCAAGTCCCTGAGCATCTCCTTATCTATTCCCTCCATGCCAAGCAACATCCTAGTAAATCTCCTCTGAACCCTTTCCAATGCTTCCACATCCTTCCTATAATACTGTGACCAGACTTTTGTACAGGTGCAGCATGATCTCATGGTTCCAAACCCAATCCCTCTACCAATAAAAGCCAATACGCCGTATGCCTTCTTAACAACCCTCTCAACCTGGGTGGCAACTTTTGGGGATTTATGCACATGGACACCAAGATCTCTCTGCTCATCTGCACTACCAAGAATCTTAGCATTAGCCTCATACTCTCTATTACTGTTGCTCCTTCTAAATTGAATCACCTCATACTTTTCCACATTAAACTCTCTTTGCCACCTCTCATAAATCAAAATAAAATAAAAACTAGACACCTTACCAATCCAGCACATAGAACCTTTTTTATTAGATTAGAGAAGGAGAATGAATGGGAAACACTACTTTAAAGTGTTCCGGGTAAAGCAACCACAAAATATATTACTTTACTTACCCAGCAGCCCTCCAGTCCTCACTCCTGCTGTTAAAATGGAGGTCTGATTTATGTATGCTTCCTTTTTCCTCTTAGGTCATCTCACAATTTCACCTGTCATCCATGATTCCCTAATCTTGCCATTTCTATCCCTCATTCACAGGGACATGTCTTCACTGCATTCTAGTCAAAATCTCTTTAAAAGCCTCCCACATATCAAATGTGGATTTACTGTCAAATAGCTGCTCCCCCAGTTCCTGATGAATTTTGCTGCAGTTGGCCTTCCCCTAATTTAGCACTCTCGTCTTTACCAATGAGTGTACTGAAACTTATGGAATTGTGATCACTATTACCAAAGTAATCCCCTACTGAAACTTCAACCACCTGGCCAGGCTCATTCCCCAACACCAGGTCCAGTATGGCCCCTTCCTGAGTTGGGCTATTTACATACCACTCTGAGGAAACCTTCCTGGATGCCCCTTACAAATCCTGTTCCATATAGATCTTTAACATGAAGTGAATCCCAGTCGATGTTGGTAAAATTAAAATCTCCTATCACCACCACACTGTTGCTCCTACATCTTTCTGTAATCTGTTTACATATTTGTACCTCTATCTCACGCTAGCTGTTGTGAGACCTGTAGTACAGCCCTAACATTGTTGTTGCACCTTTCCTATTTCTGAGCTCTGTGCATATTGCCTCACTGCCTGAATTGTCCATAATGCAACTCCTCGAACTGTTTTACCTCCATCTCTGTCCTGCCTGAAGCATCTATATTGTGGGATATTTAGTTGCCAGTTATGCCATTGCCTCAGCCAAGCCTCAGTAATAGCAATAACATCATACTCCCAGGTACTAATCCAGGTACATTCATGTGCCTTATTTACTACACTTCTCGCATTAAAACAAATGTATCACAGACTACCAGTCTGACTCTGTTCTACAAAGCTTCCAACAACATACAGCAGCCATCGTCAGTAGGAATGACTTTCACACTCAAAATGTAACTGATCTGTGACTGCTGCAAACAAATCCTTACTGACTGTGCAAGCTCCCTGATACCTACACATTATGGTAATCCTGGATGCTTGACTTTTTCAGGCTCTCTGTTTGCCATCAAGGTTTGGTACTGGATAGCAGATGATTGTTTAACAAAAATGAACTGAACTAATAGTCCAAAGCATGTCCACCATTAATGAGGATCAAGACAGGAGGATGATGGAATGCTAGTAGAAAATGAGGACTGCAGATGTTGGGGATCGGAGTCAAAAAATGTAGTGCTGGAAAAGCACAGCTGGTCAGGCAGTGTCCAAGGAGCAGGAGAGTCGATGTTTCAAGCATAGGCTCTTCAGGAATGAGGGGGTGGCACAGGAGGGCTGAGAGATAAATGGGATGGGGGTGGGGCTGGATGGAAGGTAGCTCGGAATGTTACAGGTCAATAGAGGTGGGAGTGATGGTGACAGGTCAGAAAGGAGGGTGGAGCAGATAGATGGGAAGGAAGAACCGTTCAAGAGAGCGATACTGGGTTGCAGGGTTTGATCAGGGATTGGGTGAGGGCAGGGTAGATGAGGAAACTAGTGAAATCAACATTAATTCCATGATTGGAGGGTCCCAAGGTGGAAGATGAGGTGTTCTTCCTCCAGTTATTGGGTGGCTAGGATTTGGCAGTGGAGGAGACCCAGGACTTGCATGTCCTTGGCTGAGTGGGAGGAGAAGTTGAATGGTCAACCACAGGCCAGTGGGGTTGTTTAGTGTGTGTGTCCCAGAGATGTTCTCTGAAACATTCCACATGTTTGCATCCTGTCTCCCCAGTGTAGAGGAGACCACATTGAGAACAACAGATGCAGCGGATGAGGTGTTTGGATGTTCAGGAAATTCTCTACCAGATGTGGAAAGATCCTTTGGGGCCTTAGATGGAGATGAGGCGGGGGGGAGGTGTGGCACAGGTTTTATAACTCTTGCGGTTGCAAAGGAAGATGCTGGGAGTGGAGGGTGGGTTGGTGGGATGTGGACCGAATGAGGGTGTTGCAGAGGGAATGGTCTCTGCAGAATGCAGGTAGGAATGGGGAGGGAAATATATCACTGGTGGTGAGGCCTGTGTGGCAGAAATGACAGAGTATGATGCGAAGTATCTGGAGATTGGTAGTGTGGAAAATGAGGACCAGTGGGGGGGGGTTGGTATCTATCATTGTTGCGTTGGGAGAGGTGGGGCTCTAGGGCAGAGGTACGGGAAGTGGAGGAGATGCGCTGGAGGACATGGTTAACCATGTAGGAGGGGAAATTTCGGTCCTTGAAGGAGGAGGCCATCTGGGATTTTCTGGAGTGGAATTGATCCTCCTGAAAGCAGATACAGGGGAGGCGGAGTAATTACGAGTAAGGAGTGAGGGTGGGAGGAGATGTAGTCTAGGTAGCTGCGGGAGTCGATGGGTTTGTAGTAGATGTCCATATTGAGTTGGTTGCCAGAAATGGGGATGCAGAGGTCCAAGAAGGGCAGGGAGGTGTCCAAGATGGTCCAGGTGAACTTGAGGTTGGCATGGAAGTTGTTTGTGAAGTTGATGAACTGCTAAACGTCCTTGAGAGCATGTGGTGGTGTCGACACAGTCATCGATGTAGCGGAGGAAAACGTGGGGAGTGGTGCTGATGTAACTGTGGAAGATGGGCTGTTCCAGGTACCCGGTGAAGAGCAGGTCCATGCGGGTGCCCATGACTACCCCTTTAGTTTGAAGGAAGTGGGAGAGGGTGGAGCAGGGTGGAATTGCTGCTGACTTGTCTGGATCAGTGATGCTCCAACAATATTTGCAGTTCGACATTGTTGTTACGACACGGAAATTAAACTCTGTTAATGAAGCCAAACATCCAGAAAAGCTCGTTTCACCTCGCCTCATAATCTGTTAAAATACGAGTGACCAGGAACTCCCAAATTCCACTCTTTAAAGAAAAATCATCAATTTATTTTTTAATTCTGAATGAACATTAAACAACAACTTATCATAACTCTGAGTCAGCAACCCGCCCCCACCCCCCCTCTCTTAACTGCTTATTATCTGCCTCTAACTCTATGACAATGCACTTCCAGCAAGGCACTTATTAAAATATATCAACTTCATTTCAAAACCACACAGGCACTGTTTTCTTTTGTGTCTTCACTCTTCCAGCTGGAGATTTCCCTGGGTCGTTGTCTTTCTTTATACTATGAATATGTTTCACATGAAAAGGTACCTTTGATAGTGTTTTCTAAGTTCTTTGAGAGCAAGTTATTAGCTGGGCAATTAGCTCTCCAAGGTTTTTTCTCTCTCTGCAGCAGTTGCTGTCTGACCAATTTTCAAAATATCCACATTCTTTTACCTCCAGCTTTGGCTCGTCTCATTGGTTCAATGTTGGCAAAATAATATATTCAAACTCGATTGGGTTTTAGTATCTTTGGGCATAATTTTAACAAATTAAATTTGAATTGTCAAAACAGCCACCAAAACTCAGGTATCAATTTCTCAGCCAAATGTTACACATTTACAATTTTCCAGTGTACTCTTGGACTGCCATTTAGTCATATACGCAGGTGCTTGTAATTTCTCAGTTCAGAACAACACTGTCTCTCTTAAAGGTACAGTACACGCCTTCAACTTCATACCATCATCTCGGGGTCAAAGGAATCCACTCACTCTGTACCAATGGATTGTGCGAGCTGATGGAACTTTATGGATGATGCACTGTTGTAACGCATGAGCACTACTTCCACTTATCGTATGGATATCTCAGAAAAAGAGTTAAGGCAGCACCATCTGCAAATTCCCTTCAATCTGCACACGATCCCGACTTGAAACTATATCGCTGTTCCTTTGCGGTCACTGGGAAAAAAAAATCTTAGCACTACGTTCTGAACAACATTGTAGATGTACCGACACCAGATGGACAGCAGCTTGCTGGCAATAAATGCTGGCTTTGTTACAGACACATAAAAGAGTAAACAAAAGCAAGCTGTATTCACTTGGGAACCCGGGCCATTGTGAACCTGGGTGGAACCTGTGCATAGGAAAGAGACCTGTGTTCTGGTGGTGGATGGCATTTTGTGTAACCTGAAGCTACAGTGGACTGCACTGTAATTGTCTGGCTCTGACAATATTGCATTCATGACTCTCCATACCCTGCCATGTGGCCAAGCCACCTGATTCCAATCCTGTTAACAGGAATTTCTAACATCATGTCCTTATCTTCAATACTAGCACCAAATCTATTCCTATTGCACTGACTTATCCCATTATGCTTCCGAGCCACTCGGGGCAAGAAAGTGAAGATGTAGAGGTTCTGTTTTGCAACCTTATCCTGATCACTCCTGTGCTTCTATTTCGTTCTTTCTTTCTGTCCGTATCCCCTCCCCTTTCTTTGCCACTAAACCCTTTTTAATTGCTGCTTTTTCCATTTTTGATGAAAGCAGATGGCGCTCAGACATTAATTTTACAGGACTAATGTAACTTTTCTTCTAAATCAAATCTTGAGGACTTTACACTCTACATTATTGTCATCAAGAGTGGGTTTTCCCCTCATTTCTCATTTTACTCTCTTTGATCCCCAGACTCGGTTATAACAGTCTCTCAGATTCTTGTGCCGAGGATCTTGCCCTTGCTCTCAGTACAAAGCAGTCGTTGACATATTTGGATCTGGGGGGGAACTCCTTCACAGACCAATCCATCCCCTTTCTGCTCCACCTGATACAGACCTGTAAGAGTCTAAAGGAGATTCGGTGAGCATTTATATTAATTTGAAGTTTGCATAGAATTATTTAAAGTTTAGAAACAAAATAGAAATTGCTGGAAAAGCTCAGCAGGTCTGGTAGCATCAGTGAAGAGAAATCAGAGTTAAGGTTTTGGGTCCAGTGACATTTTCTTCGATGTCAAACAGACCTGAAACGTTAACTCTGATTTCTCTGCACAGATGCTGCCAGACCTGCTGAGCTTTTCCAGCAATTTCAGTTTCTGTTTTACAATATCCTCAGTTCTTTAAGTTTTCATTAAGTTTTACGTTTAATATTTATAGATATTATTGAATTATGAACTCCAGTTCCCCCATTATTTATATTGTTAAACTTTTTCCTGATTTAATTTTCATATTTCAGATTTTGGAGCAATCAGTTCAGTCCAAGTGGGAGAAGACAATTGGCATCGCTGCAGTCACTGAAACCCAACCTTCGTGTGCATATGTGAGCATTTCAATTTCTCTCACCAAATGAACAATTTGATCCAATTTCCACCCCCCGCCTCCCCTTTAAGTGGCTGTACTGCAGGCTGAAATCCTATTGGCTGTTGCCAGGTCTCCAGCTCAAGCTGAGTGAGGGTCTCTCCCATTGTGAGGTCAGATGCCCAGCCACAGGGTCAGGAGAGTCAGGGACCTGGCCCCACAGCGCAGCTTCTGTAGAATATCCAGGTCTCGATGTTTCTCCAATGGGAAATATACAACCAGGAAGGAGCCATTGTGGGGCTCACTCAGGACTGCGAAGGGGGTACGACATTTATACTTGGGGCTTGGAGGGGAAGTCCCACTGGTTTCTATGTGGTATCTATGCCCAGTGACTCTACTTGAGAAGTGAACCTACATATGTTTATGATAGGATCGTTTCAGCTGGGATATATGCTATCATTCAAAAGGGTCAAATATCTACTGTATGGGGCACCTATTGCCGCAGATTATAGTGGATTGGCAACAAGGAATTGCACTGAAAATATAAATACTTTTCTGAATTACCTCAGTAAGAAAGGAACAATTCCAGTGACCAGGAACTTGTTGGAGCAGCACAGGCTGGAAATTACATGTCAGGAGCCTGCAGAAACCTGGACTTAGCAGACTCTGTGGAAATCCCCTGGGGAATTGAAGAGTCTGATGTGAGACCATTATCTGGTATCCTTCTAAAGGATCCATTAAAATTGGGACAATTGAAGGTTCTAATTCTGTACAGTTAATAGTTGCCCAGGAAATGTTAGATAATGAGGACGCCAACCCAATGCCATTTACAGTCAGTTTGGCCGTTGCCTGTTTTAACATGTGCTGCCCATGATACGTGCCCAATATCCGTTTCCTCCAACCCCGACGTTTTCTGAAACTCTCCTACTAGCCCCAAAATCCCCAGCCACCAGCCCATAGCTCTAGCATCACTCAACTCTAACTCACCCATATGGCTCTATCTCCTGAACAAACTTCCACCTAACCTCACACTTAACTTACATAATTAGCCTTTCACAGCAAATGTCAGGGTCTGGCTGTACTGTTGGGTGTTTAATTCATGAACTCAGTGCACTGTTGCAAAAAAGGATTGGCATGACTTCTCCAGTACCCCTGAACTAGAGAAAACTGTGTTCATTTCAGCGACACTGTGCATTTCTGATGAGGCTGGAATCTGAATGTCCAACTATAAATGTGAATCTCAAGTACTAACATTAAAAAAAGAGTGGAATAGCAATCACAGTCAGAATATCTGAGCCAGTGTATTTAATGCAGACTGTCCAATTGTTATTGGTATCACTTTTAACTGAACAACAAGTTTTCATAACTGCTGAAATGGCACACGTCATCTGGAGAATATCAAATACAGAATTGCCCAGATAAATTTTCCTGCATTCACCAAAAATAACAAATGTAGAACTTACTGATTCAGTGTAAACTGCACTGCAGTAAATGGACATATACGATTCACATCTAAGCTACTGAGTATAATGCATGGCTTCTGGCCTTAACAGAGCAAGGGTATCAGCAGTTAATCAGAGGTAAGGTAGTTTGATATTCTGGGTTAGTTCATTATGATATAACTCTGTTCTTTTAATACTGTTTTTCAGAATATGATGGATCTACAATACATTATGTTGTTTCCTGCTTTATTTTACATTCCGATCCTATGTGGTTTGACCATTCTCTCCTCCCTCTTGGACAATAAATGGTAAGGTTTCACTGTATTTATCAGACTTCAAAAATCACAGACTGGGAAGAATGAAAAATTCAACAAGACAGCCCAACAGCAACATCTTGGGACAATTGATGTCAGTGATTTTACCAGCGATTCCCATAGCTGCAAAATGAATGGAGAAGAAACATTGCTCAAACTTAAAACTGGTTTCATAGAATAGAATCCCTGCAGTGCGGAAAGAGGCCCATCGTAGCTGCACCATTCCTCTGAATAGTATCCCCGCCTATCCCCACAACCATGCGTTTGATGTGGTCAGTCCACCAAACCTGCACCTCTTTGGACTGTGGGAGGAAGCCAGAGCACCCAGTGGAAACCCACACAGATACAAGGTAACTCTACACCTGAGAATCGAACCCAGGTCCCTGGTCCTGTGAGGCAGCCAGGCTAACTGTTCAGCCACCGTGCTGCTCTTTCAATCTTTGAAATGTGTGGGTCAGTCAAAGAGTCAGGATGGTTTCTGAGTATTGTCTCTCCATTTCCAGCTCTGGTCTGACTATTCCTCATGGCGGAATGATTTGATTCTCTCTGTCTCTGCATTATTTGAGCTGCCGCTCCCAAATCAAAGCAAATAAGTGTCTCTTGGGCTAACCGAGATTATGTACGTTTACTGGAAGGGTGAGCAGTGCAATTTCCCTCGAGGTCTGAATATTGCTCATGGTTCGTATGGCTGATTATTGTAACGTTGTAACAAGTGTATTTGTCTGCATCAATGTCAATGGAAACAGCAATGACAACGTTGATGCCCCAGGACACCTTGGCTTTGCTGCAATTTGACACTGCCAAGGGTCCCCGCTCTGGGCTCCCTGCTATTTACGTGCTGTCATATTGATAAGTGGATATGATTGAATTAATAGGTATGTCTGACTGTATCTATGAGCGTGAGACTACATTTACAATTGTGTGGGTATATCAATGAGTGCGGATGAGTTTTTATTTCAATATAAAAGCTCAATATTTGTGGGCGGCACGGTGGCACAGTGGTTAGCACTGTTGCCTCACAGCGCCTGAGACCTGGGTTCAATTCCCGACTCAAGCGACTGACTGTGTGGAGTTTGCACGTTCTCCCCGTGTCTGCGTGGGTTTCCTCCGGGTGCTCCGGTTTCCTCCCACAGTCACAAAGATGTGCGGGTCAGGTGAATTGGCCATGCTAAATTGCTCGTATTGTTAGGTAAGGGGTAAATGTAGGGGTATGGGTGGGTTGCGCTTCGACGGGTCGGTGTGGACTTGTTGGGCCAAAGGGCCTGTTTCCACACTGTAAGTAATCTAATCTAAAATATCTCACCCCAGGCTGTCGATATGCTTGGAATATTTACACACAGTTAGGAGAGCTTTCTTCTATAGTGGGTTTAAGAACCTTCATCACCTCCACTGAGAGTGCAGATTGCAGGAGGAATTTCAAAAGCATCGATTGATTAGGGGAGAGGGAATCCTGAATAGAGGTGGGTGACCAAAAACTGGGTTCACCGAACTGGATCAGGGGAACAATTCCTGGAATAGGTATACTCCTCGTATTGGTATAGTCCCCGTTCCAAGCACCACCGCTAAGAGTCCCGGGTCTGGACAGTGCCAGGGTGCATGCCCTTATCACCCTTTGAGAAGACGGTAGGCTGCCGCCTTCATCTGCTGCAATCCGTCTGCTGTAGGTTGACCCACAGTGCCCTTAAGGAGGGATTTCCTGAATTTTGATCCAGTGAGACTGAAGGAGCAGTGATATATTCCCAAGCCAGGTCAGTGAGAGGCTTGCAGGGGATGCTGAAGTTGATGGTGTTCCCATGTATCGCTGCCCTTATGCTTCCAGATGGAAGTGGTCTTGGGTCTGGAAGGTGCTGTCTGAAGATATTTGATGAATGTCTGCTATGCATCTTGTAGATAGTATCACCAGTGTGTACTGTTAGTGGTGGAGGGAGTGAAAGGGTGTGGTACTAATCAAGCTGATTGCTTTGTCCTGGATGGTTTCAAGCTTATTGAAGAATGTTGGAGCTGCACCCATCCAGGCAAGTGGGGTGCCTTGTAGATGGTGGACAGGCTTTGGGAATCTGAAAGTGACTTCCTCACTGTAGTATTCTTAGCATCTCACCTGCTAAGAATCTGACCAGTCTGTTTATGGGGTGAGACCTGTTTTTAGGATCTGTTCAGTGGTAACCCCCAGAACCATTGATTTGTCAAGGGCAAAGTTTTGATTCTCTTATTGGAAATGGTAAATACCAGCCAATAAGAGAGAATCTAATCGCCTTCCCTTGCCAATAAGATATTATGATTTGCACTGCTCTCTCGCCTCTCTCTACCATACCTACTGGCCTCTCCTTGTCTCCATACCAATCAATCAGCCCCCCTCTGTTTCACATTGTGCCCACACTGCCCAATACTCCATCTATTCCTGACAGGCCTGTTTCACTCCAGACCTGATTGTTCTACTGGTCCGTAGGTATCACCCTGCATCGACCCAGCTCCAGCTCCTGGGTTTCCTCCACTGGGCATACCTATTCCAGGATTTGTTCCCCTGATCCAGTTCAGTGAACCCAGTTTTTGGTCACCCACCCCTATTCAGGATTCCCTCTCCCCTAATCAATCAGTGCTTTTGAAAATCCTCCTGCAATCTGCATTCTCAGTGGAAATGGTGAAGGTTCTTAAACCCACGACAGAAGAAAGCTCTTCTAACTGTGTGTAAACATTCTCAGCATATGGACAGCCTGGGGTGAGATATATTGAAATAAATACTCATCTGCACTCATTGATATACTGTCACAATTGCAAATGCAGTCTCACACTCATAGATACAGTCACACATGTCTGTTAGTTTAATCATATCCACTTACCAATATGACAGCACATAAATAGTCTTGTGGGTTAAAACTGTGACAAACACCCATTAATACAGCCACAAATACTCGTAATACAAGTCACATTCATTAATGCAATCACAGGTGCTCATTGAATTCAGTCACATGAGTACAATTGCCCATGCTCATTAATACATTCAAGCACACTCCTCAGTAGTCACAGTATATTAATATAGTCAAACAATCAAATACAGTCACACATTTGTAAATAATCATAAGTGTGAAATTAGTCATTCTAAAATACTGTCACTCGTTAATTGTTGCACACCTTCGCTAACGCAGAACATATCATGTTAATACTGCAACACACTCAAATACAGTCACATAATTGCATTTTGTTGGTAACTGCATTCACACAGCCTCATAATTTGTCTCTCACTTACAATTACAATCTTTCATACTCCTTACAGCTCCACACACGTACAAATACAGCAGTCACTCCCTGATAAACACCCACACACATACAAATACAATCACAAACACAATGCATTTGCACACACTCATTAATACAGTCACAGACATTCATTCATACAGCCTGTCAAATGTCTTACTAAAATTCATGTAGACAAGGTGCTGTTTTAGTGTCCATATACATTTTTAAAGATATTTTATGATTGAAGTATATTTTTTAAATTAAAAAGAATTGACAAGGTCATCGCAGACTGCTCAAATCAGTAAAGTCCATAGGATTCAGGGTGATGTGTCAATTTGGATCCAAAGTTGGCTTAGTAACAGGAAACAAAGAGTTTGTGAATGGAATGCTATTTAGCTGCTTCAAGTGGTGTTCTGTCGAGCTCACTGTTGGGACCCCTGCAGTTTGCTTCGTACATTAATGATTTGGAATTGAACATGGGAATCTCAATCGGAAAATTTACAATTATGCCAAAACTGCCCATGCAGTGGATAGTGCTGAGGATAGTTGTAAGCTCCAAAATGTTATGGGTGGATTGATGGAGCAGGCAGGAAAGTGGCAGATGGAGTTCATCTTTGATAAATGTGAGGTAATGTGGGAGGACGGGTCAAACATTAACTGGGAATGCACAGTAAACGGGAATATACTGAGGCGGGGTGGGGAGAATTGATGAAGTGAGAGATCTTGAAGTGCCAGTCCACAGATGTACAGGTAGATACGGTTGTGAAGAAGGTTAACGGAATGTTGTCCTTCATTGGCAGGGAAGTAGAACACAAAAACACGGAAAAATGATGGAATAAGACATAATTGAGGCCATAATTGGAGTAATATGTGCATTCTAGTCACCACATTACAGAAAAGGTGAAAGCGCAGAGAAGATTTACCAGGGCTGGAGAATTGTAGCTACGAGGAGAGATTGGATAAATTTGGTTGTTTCCCTTGGAACAGTGAAGACAGAGGGTGACCTGATTGAGGTATACAACATTGTGAGGGGTAGAGATGGGATAGAGGTAGAATAGACAGGAGGAACTTGTTTCACTTGGCAGAGAGGTCAAATACCAGGGGTCACAGGGTCACGCTGAGTGGCAGCAGGATTAGAAGAAAACCCTTTTTATGGTGGTGGATGTCTGGAGTTTGTTTCCTGACTTGGTGGTGAAGGCAGAAACCATAAACTCTTTGAAAAATTACCTGGGTCTGCTTCAGCTGTCAGCTGTGTGAGGGAAGTTAGGATTAGAAAGGGCATCTTGATGTCTTTGCATCAGTATGGACAAGATGGGCCAAATAGCCTATTTCCGTGCCATAACATTTTATTGTGTAAAGATGTTTCCAACCTTTCAGAAGAACAAGACAATTCAACATAACACAGCACAACACAATCCTCCCTCCCCATCTTGACAAAAGCTGCAAGACCTGCTGTGTGTGTGCAGCATCTTCTCTGATGATTGGAGATTCCCAATGGGATCAGGGAGTATTAAAAGAATCCCTGTACAGGAATCGAGGTTGAAATACAGATTGGAAAGTAGCAAGGGGAATGTTTCAGGTACTCAGAGAATCTGAGGATCACTTTCCCATTCCACACTGTAATTCTCAGATAACTATCACTATGAAAAATAAGAAACAGTTTGAATGTTATGTTTTCATTGACAAAGCAGTTGAAAATGGTTGAATCAAGGACATTCCCTGAGGAACCCTTGCAGGGATGTCCTGGAGCTGAGATTACTGATATAAATGATGACAACCATCTTCCTTGCTGGTTATCACTGCACCCAGCAGAGAATTTTCTCTGGCCTCCCATTGACTTTGGTTTTGCTTGGGTTCCTAATGTCACACTCGGCCATTTGGTGCCTTGATGTTAAGAGTAGTCACCCTGCCTTCTCCTCTGGAGCTCAACTTCTTGGAAGCAAGGCTGTAATCTGCTAAGTGCCAGTGGCAGAACCCAAACTTGGTGGCAGTGAGCAGACTGTTGCTGACCAATATTGATTTCTAAGAGTCATAGTCATAGAGATATACAGCAGGGAAACAGACCCTTTGGTCCAACTTGGTCCAACCAGATCTCCCAATCCAATCTAGTCTCACCTGCCAGCATCTGGCCCATAACTCTCCAAACATTCCTATTCATATACCCATCCAGATGCCTTTTAAATGTTGCAATTGTACTAGCCTCCACCACTTCCTCTGGCAGCTCATTCCATACATGTTCCACCCTCTGAGTGAAAGATTTCCCCTTAGGTCTCTTTTATATCTTTCCCCTCTCACCCTAAACCTCTAGTTCTGGAGTCCCCTGACCCCAGGGAAAATACTTTCTCTATTTATCCTATCCATGTCCCTCACAATTTTATAAACCTCTATAAGGTCACCCCTCAGCCTCCGATGCTCCAGGGCAAACAGCCCCAGCCTGTTCAACCTCTCCCTATTGCTCAAATCCTCCAACCCTGGCAACATCCTTGTCAATATTTTCTGAACCGTTTCAAGTTTCACAGCATCTTTCCGATAGGAAGGAGACCAGAACTGCATGCAATATTCCAACAGCGGCCTAACCAATGTCCCATACAGCCACGACATGACCTCCCAACTCCTGTACTCAATACTCTGACCAATAAAGGAAAGCATACCAAACGCCGCCTTCACTATCCGATCTACCTGTGACTCCACTTTCAAGGAGTTATGAACCTGCACTCCAAGATCTCTTTGTTCAGCAACACGCCCTAGGACCTTACCATTAAGTGTATAAGTCCTGCTAAGATTTGCTTTCCCAAAATGCAGCATGTCACATTTATCTGAATTAAACTCCAACTGCCACTTCTCAGCTCATTGGCCCATCTGATCAAGATCGCGTTGTAATCTGAGGTAACCTTCTTCGCTGTCCGCTACACCTCCAATTTTGATGTCATCTGCAAACTTACTAACTGTACTTCTTATGCTCACATCCAAATAATTTATATAAATGATGAAAAGTAGTGCACCCAGTATGGATCTTTGCGGCACTCCACTGGTCATAGGCCTCCAGTCTGAAAAACAACCCTCCACCACCACCCTTTGAGCCAGTTCTGTATTTAAATTGCTAGTTCTTCTGTAATCCATGAGATCTAACCTTGCTAACCAGTCTTCCATGGGGAATCTTGTTGAACGCCTTACTGAAGTCCATAGAGTCTACAGCTCTGCCCTCATCAATCTTCTTTGTTACTTCTTCAGAAAATTCAATCAAGTTTGTGAGACATGATTTCCCACGCACAAAGCCATGTTGACTATCCCTAATCAGTCCTTGCCTTTCCAAATAGATGTACATCCTGTCCCTCAGGATTCCCTCCAACAACATGCCCACTACCAATGCCAGGCTTACTGGTGTGTAGTTCCCTGGCTTGTCCTTACCACCCTTCTTAAACAGTGGCACCATGTTAGCCAACCTCCAGTCTTCCGGCACCTCACCTGTGACTATCGATGATACAAATACCTCAGCAATGAGACATTCCCTCACATTTTCACATTAAAGAATGGACAGACTAGCCATTAATTGGTTGCGTTAGATTTGTGCTCATTTTTGTGCGCAGAACATATCTGAGTAGGTTTTCACACTTTGGGTACATGCCAGCACTGTAGCTGTACTGGATCACCTTAACTAGGCATGTGACCATTTTTAGAGACTGATGTTGTCAGAACCCACAACCGGTGGGTCCAGTCGGATGATGCTTTGTGGAACAGGGAGAGTTAAAGCTGGACTAAGTGGGATTTCCAGCTGCAGGACCCAGCCTAGGAGCCCCCACCATCCCCACACCCACACATTAACCTCTCCCTCTGTCTCTGTCACACTCACTTGTTAGAAATATGTTACATAGTGGTCTTTCCCCACCGCACCTCAGTGGCAGCTACCCGAAGTTTCAGCGTATCCCTCGACATGTAGTCCTTGACCTTGGAATGTGGCAGTCTGCAACATTCAGCCGGGGTCAACTCCTGCAGCTGGAAGATCAACAGGTTTCGGACCGCCCTAAGAGCATCTCTCACCAAGTTGATGATCCTCCAGGCACAGTTGATGTTCATCTTGGTGTGCGTCCTGGGGAACAGACCATAGAGCACGGAGTCCCACGCCACAGCGCTGCTCAGGGCGAACCTTGACAAACACCACTGCATTCCTTTCCAGACTTCTTCTGCATCGGCACATTCCAGAAGGAGATGTGTGACAGTCTCGTTCCCCCCCCCCCCCCGCAGCTTTCGAGGGCAGCGTGCGGTGCGGCAGAGTGTCCGGCCATGCATAAAGGATCTCACAGGCAGAGCCCTTCTCCCCACCAGCCAAGCCATGTCTTGGTGCTTGTTGGAAAGTTCTGGCGATGAGGCATTCTGCCAAATGACTGCTCAGAGAACATCTCAACAGGATCCGCCCTGTCCTTTTCCCGAAGGGTCTCAAGGACACTATGTGCTGACCACTTCCTGATGGACTTGTGGTCAAAGGTGTTTTTCTTCATAAATTTCTCCACAAAGGTGATACGGAACGGTCCAACTACCGGGAGCTTCCGCGGCAGCGAGGCCAGTCCCATCCTTCACAATACCGGTGACAGGTAGAACCTCTATACGGAGTGACCCTTAGTGTTTGCGTACCAGTGATCCACGCACAGCTTGATGCAGTCACACACAAAGGTGGCCATCAGGGTGAGGGTGGTGTTGGGTGTGTTTTTTTCCCCGTTGCCCAGATCTTTATACATCGAGTCCCTTTGGACCTATTCCATCTTTGATCTCCATATAAAATGGAAGATGGCCTGAGTGACTGCAGCAGCACAGGTTCTAGGAATAGGCCAGACCTGTGCCACGTATAACAGCAGTGACAGTGCCTCACACCTGATGACCAGGTTTTTTTCACGCGATGGAGAGCGACCCTAGCTTCCAACTGCCCAGTTTCTGCCTCACTTTGCTGATAAGCTCCTCCCAAGACTTGGCACATGCCCCAGCCCCCCTCTCCCACCCACCCTGAACCAAATACCCAGCACCTTCAGGTGGTCAGCCGTGATGGTTGAAGGGGATCGAGGATTGGTCAGCCCAGTTCCCTGAAGAGCATTGCCTCGCTCTTGCCTCGGTTTACCTTGGCCCCTGAGGCCTGTTCGAGCTGGTCACAGATGCACATGAGGCTGTGCATGGACAGCGGATCTGAGCAGAAAACGGCGACGTCATCCATGTACAGGGAGGCCTTAACTTGTAGGCCCCCACTGCCACGAATACTCACCCCTCTCAGGCTCGCATCCTTCCCGATGGACTCGACAAATGGCTCTATGCAGCACACAAACAAGGCACGAGAGAGAGGGCAGCCCTGCCTGACTCCAGATCTGACTTCGAAGCTATCTGATTCCCACCCATTGATTGAGACTGCACTGACAATGTTCGGTTAGAGTAGTCTGATCCAATTACAAATACCCTCCCCAAAGCCCATTTTGGAGAGAACATCTCTCATATATGTTTGTGATATCCTGTCAAAGGCTTTCTCCTGGTCCAGGCTGATGAGGCAGGTGTCCAACCCTCTGTCCTGCATGTAGGTGATCGTATCCCTGAGGAGTGTGAGACTCTCAGCGATCTTCCTGTCCGGTACAGCACAGGTTTGGTCAGGGTGGATCATTGGTCCCAGAGCAGACCTCACCCGGTTGGCAATGACCTTTGACAAGATTTTGTAATCCACATTCAGTCATGAGATTGGTCTCCAATTTCTGATTTCCTCTCTCTCCCCCTTCCGCTTGTAGATGAGGGTGATGATGCCTTTCCTGATGGATTCACTCATGGTACCTGACAGAAGCAGACTCAGGCGACTGACTGTGTGGAGTTTGCACGTTCTCCCCGTGTCAGCGTAGGTTTCCTCCGGGTGCTCAGGTTTCCTCCCACAGTCCAAAGATGTGCGGGTCAGGTGAATTGGCCATGCTAAATTGCCCGTAGTGTTAGGTAAGGGGTAAATGTAAGGGTATGGGTGGGTTGCGCTTTGGCAGGTCGGTGTGGACTTGTTGGGCCGAAGGGCCTGTTTCCACACTGTAAGTAATCTAATCAGACTGTCATACACCTCCAGCAGGCCCTGGCCAATCAAGTCCCACAGAGCAGAATGGAGCTCAACTGGTAAGCCGTCGCTTCCAGGAGTTTTATCCTTTTCGAAGGACTTGAGGGCCTTGGTCAACTCATCCAGAGATAGCGGCTGGTCCAGCCTCTCCTGTGTTCTGTCGTCCAAGACCTCCATGATAGAGGACAGGAATGACTGGGAGGCCACACTATTGGTTGGCTTCGAGTCATACAGACTGGCATAGAAAGATTTGGTGATTCTCATGATGTCAGCCTGAGATGACGTTACTGAGCCATCATCTTCCTTCAGGCTGCTGAGCACGGAGCTCTCTTTGTGCACCTTCTGGAAGAAGAAACGTGAGCACGTCTCGTCCTGCTCCACCGAGCGGACCCTGGACGGGAAGATTATCTTGGAGGCCTCGGAGGCAGAGCGAGGCTTGCTGGCCTTTACCTCCTTGAGGTCCTCCGTGACATCGACCCCCATCGTCTGCAGCAGGAGCAGATTCTACATACTTTCCTGGAGCTGGGACAGATTTCCCCCCCTCCCCCCCACCTCTCTCTCTCTCGCCTCCTGAACAACTTTGAGGATGAAGAACCCCTTGATGTTCCCTTTTACTGTTTCCCACCAGTCCACTGGAGACTCAAAGAGGGGCTTCACGGTTCTCCAACCTGCGTAATCCCTCTTGAGCTCCTCAATGTTTCCCAAGGTCAACAGCTTTATATTCTTCTTCCACGTTCCCTTACCAGCCCGCTGCTTGTCCTGTAGTGACAGACGGCCAGCAGGAGGCAACGGTCACAGAAGAACATCAGCTTGACGTCGGTGGATCTGACTGAGAGCGTTCGGGACACAAACAGGTAATATATCCTTGAGCGGATAGACCCGTCTGCCCGTGACCAGGTGTATCTACGCTGCACTCCGTCTGCAGGGGTGCTGAAGACATCGTGCAGCTTGGCATCTTTTACCATGAAGTTGCCTCCTCACAATAGGATATCCAGGCTGGAGGCGCGGCTATCGTTTCCCCCGACCAAACTGACGGCCCGTGGGCCCACAAGCTTGACCATCTCCTGTAGCTGCTGAGGTGTGGTATCCCACACTCCTGATAATCGAGGTTCCCCTGTATTTTGTAAAGATTTTGAGGAGTTCTTCCTCAATTACCCTCCTGGACAGTGCATTGCAGGCTCCTCCCATCCTGTGGGTAATGGGTCCCCTCTAAACCCTTCGCTTTTCAGCTTAAATTTATGTCACCTTGTTATTTGCCATCTGATTGAGGGGGGAAACTGCTTTTTACTCATTCTGTCCACATCTTCCTTGGTCTTAAAAACCTCGATTGCTGCTCTAAAGAAAGCAGCCCGAGCTTATCCAATCTCCGTCTTCACAGCTACGGCCCAATCCATGTGCTGGTGAATGTCCTTTACACTCCCTGCAGTGCAATCACATCCATCCCCTGGTGCAGTGACCTGAACTGCACACAATACTCCAACTGTGGCCTATCCAAATGTCTATAGAGCTCCAACAAGACCCTCCCTGCTCTGATAATCTTTGCCTCAATGGGTAAAGGCATGTATCCTATTTGCCTTATTAACTGGGATCTGTTAGCAAGCACCTCAAGACCTTTCTATTCCTCTGAGCTTCCTTGTATTCTCCCATTCATTGAGCACTGTCTTGTCTTGTAACTTCTGCCAGAGCACATCACCTCTCGTTTATCAGTTACATTTTGTCCATCATTGATCTGCCCATCGGACTAATCTTTCTATTTCTATTGAATCCTAAGACGTTCTTACCCACTGTCAACGACCTGATCAATATTTGTGTCGTCTGCGAACTTATCATTCCCAAGTTTCCTCCTGCCCTATCCCTCCCCCACAACACACACACACACACACACCACACGCATAGACACACAGACACATGCACACATGTGCACGTGCACATGCACACACACACACACGCACAGACACACACACTCACACTCTCTCTCACACACACACACACAGACACACAATCACCCTGACTCTTTGACTTCACACTTCCCTTCCTTGATATCTCTGTTTCTATTTCTTGGGATAGACGGCCACCAATGTCCACTGTAAACCCACCTTCTCTCACAGTCATCTGGACTACACATCCTGCATCCTGCAAAGTCTCTATTCCATTCTCCAACTTCCTCCATTTCCATCGTATCTGTTCCAATGATGCCAACTTCGATAAGGGAGACTCCAAAATGTCCACCTTCCTCCTTAATGGAGAGTTCCCCAGCTCCATTGTTGACAGGGTCCTCAGCCAGGTCCACCTATCTCCTACAATTCAGTCATCCCTTCTTATCTTCCCTCCCACACCAGAGATAGGGTTCTCGTTGTCCTTACCTATCATCCCATCAGCAACCAAATCCAGAGGATCATTAGCCACCATCTCCAGCAAGATGCCACCACATATTCCCCTCCAATCCCTTGTCAGCCTTCCACAGGGACCGTTCCCTCCAGGAAACCCTCATCCACTCTTCTTTCATTCCCAAATTCCATCCTCCACCAGCCTCACGGCACCTTCCCCTGTAACTACTGAAGGTGTAACAGCTGCCCACCTCCCCTCCCCACCCCCCTCCCTCACCAGTGCAAGGGCCTAAACACCTCTTCCAGGTGAAGCAGTACTTTACCTGCCCTTCACACAATCTAGACTACTGCATTCGCTGCTCACAATGTGCTCTCCTCTACACTGGGGAAGCGAAGTAGAGACTGGGTGAGTGCTTTGCAGAACATCTTTGTTCATGACAAAGACCCTGAGGTTCCAGTTGCCTGCCACTTTAACACATCCCCGTGTTCCCTGGTCACCATCTCTGTCTCAGGTTTGCTGCAGAGCTCCAGTGAAACTAAGCACAGTCTGGAAGAACATCACCTCATCACCACTTGGGGACCCTACAGCCTTCATGACTCAATATTGAGTTCAATAACTTTAGGGCTTAAACTCTCCCATGGCCTAACCCCAACACCAGGAGACAGTGAGGTGTGCAGATGCTGGAGTTCAGAGTTGAGAGTCTATTGCTGGAAAAGCAGAGCAGGTCAGGCAGCATCCTAGAAGCAGGAAAATTAATGTTTCTGGCCAGAGCCCTTCATCAGGAATGGCCCGAAATATTGTTTTTCCTGCTCCTTGTATGCTGCCTTACCTGCTGTGCTTTTCCAGCAACACACTGAACTTCGTTGTCACAGAATCTGCTATTACACACAACCCGTTGTTAGCCATTAACAGTCTCCATTAACCACTATTCACCCTCCCAGCTAGATTACTATCCACTGTTTTGTCTCCAACTGTCCTTCTCTCTCTTTGAGCTCTAACCCTACTTCTCGTTTCCTCCTTACACCCACCTTATCTTTTAGAATTAGAATACCATTTATTCTCACAGGCACTCAAGTACAAAAGTACTGGAGTACAGTGAAAAGTTTTACAATGTTGCCTCTTATGGCTCCATCTTAGATATTAGTATCGAGGTACAACTCTTAGAGACAGAGGAATAAAAAGTAGTTCCATTACTATACAGAAATCAGAAAGAGTAAAAGGGTAGTTGTTATCGTGATATAAACAAATTACACATAACGGTTACATTACTGTAGCTAGCTCAGAGCAGAGGTTACCACACATGGTCTGACCGCCCACACCAGACCCCAGTCCCACATCTGAGCCCGCTCAGCTCCAAGTCTCCACTCAACTCCGTACCGGCTCTCACCTGCTCCAGGGTACGTTTTCTCTGGGTCTCATTTCCCCTCACCGTTCTCCTCACTGGGACTCGACTCCCCTCACTGGCCTCCGCACTGGGACTCGATTCCCCTCCCTGTCCTCTGCACTGGGCTCGATTCTCCGAACTGTCCTCTGCACTGGGACTCGATTCCCCTCCCTGTCCTCTGCACTGGGCTCGATTCTCCGAACTGGCCTCCGCACTGCGACTCGACTCCTCTCACTGGTCTCCCCACGGGAAGTGTTTCCCCATGGCTTTCGGATTCACCTTCGGTTCTCACCAACTCCTTTATTCTGCTCCTGGTAAATTGAAGTTGTTAGTTGTAAAAAGAAGCAGGAAGGAGGAAGCAAAAGGAGAGAGAGAAAAAAAAAGCTAAGATTGGAAAAAGGCCAGGTGGAGGAATAGAATTCTGGCTGTAGCATCTTACTCTGCCTCCATCTTTGATAGGCACAAAAAGCTGACATTTTCCCAACTACCATCAGGTTTGAGGAAGGGCCACTCAACCCGAAACATTAACTCTCCCCAAAGATTTTGCAGACCTGCTGAGCTTTTCCAGCAATTGTTTTTGTTTTTGATTTACAGCGGCCGCAGTTCTTTCAATTTTTATTTCATGATCAAGTCTTGCCTCTCAAAATGGAGATTAATTCTTTACTTCAGAATTTTCTCCAATAGTTTCCCTGACACTGATGGGACACTCTCCGGTCTGTTATTCCTGGTCTATCATTACCACCCTTCTTGAAAAGTGGAAACACATCAGCTGTCCTCCAGTCCCCTGGCATTTCCCCTGTGGCTGGGGAGAAATTAAATATTTGGGTCAAAGTCCCTGTAATTTCATCTCTTGTCTCCTTGGTTACAACTCCTCCAGCCCTTGGGGTTTTGTCCACTTTTAAGCTCCCCAAACCTACAATCAATACCTGCTCACATCATATATAAATATGCTCATGAGAGACTGAGAGAGAGGGGTTTTTTTTGCAGTTTTTCTTCCCAATGCTGTTCCCATCTTTACAGAGATGGGAAAAATGTGTCCCCTGAACCCTAGTTTCTGAATTCCAATTTTTCAGATAAACACATTCTAAAATCCTTTCGGAGTAACAGAAAGTTAACAAAATACTCATGATGCAGAAGAATGTCAGGTATTTTACACACATTCTGGTCTCCCTCTTTTAGGAATGATGTGAAACTTGAAAGGATTCAGCATAGATGTACAAGGGTGTTCTAGAGTTGCGGGGTTTGTGCTACAGGGAGAGGCTGAATAGGCTGGGACTGTTTTCCTAAGAGCTTTGGAGGTTGAGGGGTGACCTGATAAAATTCCAATGGGCATAAATAGAGTAAATAGACAGGGTTTTTTGTTTTTCCCTGGGGTGGAAACCAGAGGGCACAGGTTTCGGGTGAGAGAGAAGAGATTTAAAAGACACCGAAGGAGCAACTTTTTCATGAAAGGGTGGTGCATGTATGGAATAAGCTGTCAGAGAAAGTGATGGAGGCCGGTACAATTACAGCATATAAAAGATGTCTGGATGGATATATGAATAGGAAGGGTTGAGAAGGATATGGGCCACGTGCTGGCAAGTAGGATTAGATTAATTAAGATATCTTGTTGGCATGGATGAGTTGAACCAAGCAGTCTGTTTCCATGCTGTACATCTCCATGATTCTGTCTGTCGCTCTCTCTCTCCTACACCTGCACAAATACAAGCACACACACACACACACAAGATGCGCCTCACCCACATGTAAATAATGTTTCTGCCTTTCTACACAACACCTTCCCTTGCATGGGAAAACAATTTGTTCTCCTCATCGATAGTTGCTTTGGACTTTGTACCAAGTGAATACATGAATCGATCTTGATTAGAATCAGATTGGGTGATCTCACTATTATTCAGACAGGATTCAAAATAATGGAGTTGACAGCCCTCAATTAATCTGTCTGTATTCCCATTTTCTAGGGACCAAATAGAGACAAATTAATTTGAAACTCAATGATCAATAACAAGACTTAAACCTTTACTTTGTAATTGGAACAGAAATATCAAGTTAGATTCTAAATCAGTCCACAGGTCAGCCATCAAACTGGCTCATATTCAGATACGCCTGAACTGTTATCAAGGACCCAGGTCAAATCCTATCAATGACAGATGTCAATTAAAACACATGTGGAATTATGACTCTAATGTTGACCGTGAAACCCTTGTCAATTGTAAAAACCCATCTGGATCGTTAGTGCCTTAAACAAAACATAACTGCTGTCTTTACCTTATCTGGTGTACATGTGACTCCATATCACAGCAATTGGTGTGGTTCTTGGAGGTCAACCATCTCACTGCACCTCAAGATTGTGTATCTTTAGTGACTGTATAACTGATCATCCCTCAGTCAGAATGTCATGAGTCAGAACTTGCACAACGTACAGCAACATGCTTCCCTCCTCAGATACTGAAACATTCCATGTTGCTCTGCGGCAAGGTTCTGGCAACTTCCAGGCCTGGGCTGACAAATGGCTATTAATATTGGTGCCACACAAATGTGAAACAATTACCACCTCCAATAACAGATCACCGAAATAATGCCTTTTGACATTCAATAGTTTTGCTGTTGCTGAATCCCCTACAATCAACAGCCTGGGAGCTATCATTGAGCTGAAAATGAAATGGATTTACAATGTTAGTACTGTGGCTACAAGAGCAGGTCAGGGGGCAGGAACACTGCAGTGAGAGATGTACCTCATGGCTCCAGAAGCCTCTCCACCATCTCCAAGGCACACGTCAGGAGTGTGATGGAATACTCCCCACTTGCCTGGATGGAAATGTCCCCAAGATCTCTCAAGAAATGGGATCCCAGCATGACTAAGCAGCCATATAAAAGGAAAATGTTGCAGACACTCAAAATCCGAAATGAAATCAGAAAGTGCTGGAGAAATTCAGCAAACCTGGCAGCACCTGTGGAGAGAAGCATAAAGTTAACCATCTGAGTCCAATATAACCTTTCTTCAGAACAGTGCTGGCAAGGAGTCATGTCGGACCAGAAATATTAATTTTCTTTCTCTCTTCGCAGTTACACCAGGCCTGCTGAGTTTGTCTAACATTTTCTCTTCTCTGACAAAGTAGCCAGTTTCATTGGCACCACTTCTACAAACATTCAGTCCATTTACCATCGGCATTCAGTAGCAGCATTAAGTATCATTGACAATACACATTGCAGGGATTCACCAATGCTCTATAGACATCATCTTCAACATCTATGACCATTACCTTCCTAAAGCCAAAGGCAGTAGATGCATGAGAACACCATGACGTGCATGTTCCCTTCCAAGCCACTCACCATCCTGACTTGGGTATATATTCCTTCAGTAAAGTGGACCATAGGACTGCTCTCTCATTAGTGAGAAACAACTGTCCGTGAGTTTAACCTGAGGGTCACCGAGCCTCAGGGGAACGGTGAGGTTGCGAAGGTGGGACCTTCATGGTGTTCTCAGTGTGGGTATTGAACCTGTGCTGTTAACATAGAACACAGCCCTCGATGTTGTTCCGACCATTTATCCGACTCTATCGTTCTATCTTCTATGTGTCTATCCAAGAGTCACTTCAATTGCACGAAACACAGAGGTGTGGCATTGAGAGTGGTTTAGCAGTTTGGATCAGAAATTGGCCAGCTGTAAGAAGACAGAGGATGATGGTTGATGGGAGATGTTCATCCTGGAGTTCAATTACTAGTGGTGTATCGCAAGGATCTGTTTTGGGTCCACTGCTGTTTGTCATTTGTATAAGTGACCTAGATAAGGCCATAGAAGGATGGATTAGTAAATTTGCAGATGACACTAAGGTCAATGGAGTTGTGGATCATACTGAAGGATGTTGCAGGTTACAGAGAGGTATAGATGAGCTGCAGAGCTAGGCTGAGAGGTGGCAAATGGAGTTTAATGCAGAAAGGTGTGAGGTGATTCACTTTAGATGGAGCAACAGGAATACAAAGTACTGGGCTAATGGTAAGATTTTTGGAAGTGTAGGTGAGCAGAGAGATCTCAGCTACATAGATCCCTGAAAGTTGCCACCCAGGTTGACAAGGTTGAGGCTGTTTTTGTTTGAGAGAATAAGGCTGAGAGGTGACTTAATTGAGATATATAAGATAATCAGAGGATTAGATAGGGTGGACAGGGAGAGCCTTTGTCCCTGGATGGTGATGGCTGGCACAAGGGTCATAGCTTTAAATTGAGGGGTGATCGATATAGGACAGATGTCAGAGGTAGTTTCTTTACTCAGAGAATAGTAGGGGTGTGGAATGCCCTTCCTGCAACTGTAGTAGACTCGCCAACTTTAAGGGCATTTAAATGGTCATTGAAATGGTCATTGTATGAGCATATGCAGGTTAGATGGGCTTCAGATTGATTCCACAGGTTGGTGCAACATTGAGGGCCAAAGGACCTGTATTGCATTGTTCTATGTTCTAAATGTCCATAATGTATCTGACTCTACTCCCACTGCTGGCAATGCATTCCACACACTCACCTCTGTCTGTGTTAAGAACCAACCTCTGACATCTCATCGAACCTTCCTCTAATCACCTTAAAATTATGCCTCCTCATGATAGTCATTTCCACCCAAGGAAAAAGTCTCTGGCTATTCATTCCATCTATGCCTCTCATCATCTTGTACATCTCTATTAAGTTATCTCTTATCCTCCTTCATTCCATTGAGAAACACCTCAGCTCCCTCAGCCTTTCTTCATAAGACATGCGCTCCAGTCCAGGCAGCATCCTGGTAAATCTCCTCTGCACCCTTCCTAAAGTTTCCACATCCTTTCTATAATGTAGTGACCAGAACTGAACACAATATTCCAAGTGTGGTCTAACCAGAACTCTATAGAGCTGCAGCATAATCTCGTGGCTTTTCAACTCAATTCCCCTACTAATGAACCAAGCACACATATACCTTCTTAACAACCTCATCAACTTTGGTGACAACTTTGAGGGACCCTTCCTCTACACGGCCAAGTATCCTGCCTTTAACCGTGTAATCTGCATTCAGATTCAAATTTCCAAAATGAGTCACTTCACACTTTTCCAGGTTGAACTCCATCTGACACTTATCAGCCCAGTTCTGCATCCTGTCAATGTCCTGTTGCAACCTACAAAAGCCCTCCACACTATTCACCACTCCATCAATCTTCATGCCACTGCCAAACATACTAATTCACTCTTCCTCTTCCTCATCATTTATAAAAATTACAAAGAGCAGAGGTCCCAGAACTGATCCCTGCGGAACACTACTGGTCACCAAGCTCCAGGCTGAATACTTTACATCTTTTCAATACTTTTCAACGTGAGCAAATGCGAGGTCTTGCACTTTGGAAAAAAATGAATAAAAGCATAGACTACTTTCTAAACAGTGAGAAAATTTGTAAAGCCAAAGTACAAAGGGATCTGGGAGTGCTAGTCGAGGATTCTCTAAAGGTAAACAAGCAGGTTGAGTCCGTGATTAAGAAAGCGAATGCAATGTTGTCACTTATCTCAAGAGGGTTGGAATATAAAAGCACCGTTGTGCTACTGAGACTTTATAAAGCTCTGGTTATGCCCCATTTGGAGTACTGTGTCCAGTTTTGGCCCCCACACCTCAAGAAGGACATACTGGCACTGGAACGTGTCCAGCAGAGATTCACACGGATGATCCCTGGAATGGTTGGTCTAACATATGAGGAATGGCTGAGGATCCTGGGATTGTATTCATTGGAGTTTATATGATTAAGGGGAGACTTAATAGAAACATACAAGATAATACATGGCTTGGAAAGGGTGGACGCTAGGAATTTTTTTCCATTATGCGAGGAGACAGGACCCGTGGACACAGCCTTAAAATTAGAGGGGGTCAATTCAGAACAAAAATACGGAGACATTTCTTCAACCAGAGTGGTGGGCCTGTGGAATTCATTGCCGCAGAGTGCAGTGGAGGCCGGGACGCTAAATGTCTTCAAGGCAGAGATTGATAGATTCTTGATGTCTCGAGGAATTAAGGGCTACGGGGAGAATGCGGATAAATGGAATTGAAATGCCCATCAGCCATGATTGAATGGCGGAGTGGACTCGATGGGCCGAATGACCTTACTTCCACTCCTATGTCTTATGGTCTTATCTACTATCACCTTCTGTCTTCTATGGGTCAGTCAATTCTGTATCTGGACAGCCAAGTTTCCCAGTATTCCATGCCTCCCTACTTTCTGAATGAGCCTACCATGGAGAACCTTATCAAACACCTTGCTAAAATCCATATACACCCCATCTACTGCTCTACCTTCATCAATGTGTTTGTCACATCTTCAAAGAATTCAACAAGGTTTGTGAGACAGGACCTGCCCCTCACAAAGCCAAGCTGACTATCTCTAACCAAGCTATGGTTTTCCAATTAAACATAAATCCCGTCTCTCAGAATCCTCTCCAATAATTTGCTCACCACAGATGTAAAACTGACTGGTCTGTAAATCCCAGGATTATCCCTATTCCCTTTCTTGAACAACGGAATAACATTTGCCACCCTACAATGATTTGGCGATACTTCAGTGGACAGTGAGGACACAAAAATCATCATCAAAGGTGCAGCAATTTCTTCCCTTTCTTCCTGTAGTAACCTTGGGCATATACCATCTGACCCAGTGAAGTTAGCTATCCTTAAAATTTTCAGTACATCCTCCTTTTTAACATCAACTTGTTTGAGCATATCAGCCTGTTTCACGCTGTCCTCACAAATGTCAAGTTCCCTCTCAGTACTGAATAATGAAGCAAAGTATTCATTAAGGACTTCCCCTACCTCCTTCAACTCCAGGCACACTGTCCCTCCTTGGCCCTATCCTCTCTCTGGCCATTCCCTTGTTTCTCACATAAGTGTGGAATGCTTTAGGGTTTTCCTTAATCCGACCCACTAAAGCCTTTTCATCGCTCTCCTAAGTCCATTCTTCTGTTCCTTCCTGGCTACCTTGTAACCCTTGAGAGCCCTGTCTGATCCTTGCCGCCTCAATCTTAAGTAAGCTTCCTTTTTCCTCTTGACTAGATGTTCCACATCCCTTGTCACCCAAGGTTCCTTCAGCCTACATCCCTTCCTTGCCTCAGTGGGACAAACCTGCCCAGCACTATCAGCAAGTGCTCCCTAAATAGTCTCCACATTTCTGTTGACCATTTCCCTGAGAAGCTCTGTTCCCAATTTAGATGCCCCAGTTCCTGCCTATTGGTAATGTACTCCCCCCTCCCCCAATTAAATACTTTCCCATACAATCTGCTCCCATCCCTCTCCATGAGTATAGTGAATGTCATGGAGTCGTGATGACTATCACTGAAATGTTCTTCCATCGAGAGATCTGACACTTGACCTGGTTCGTTGCCAAGCACCAAATCCAATATTGGATGTTGGTTCACTCTCCATCACAAGCCAGCCTTCCAGCCACCACTGCTGCAGGGGGTTAGTTAGCACAGCTGGCTGGACGGCTGGTGTGAGATGTAGAGAGATGAGGTGGTACTTTGGTTAAACTCAGTTGTCTCTCCACCTCTCTCCAAGACAGAACAGCCTTTTGAATAGGGCAATTCCTTTGGTATCTCTGTCAAAATCCTCGCCAACTTTAAGGGCATTTGAATGGTGACTGGATAAACATATGGATGAAAATGGAATAGTGTAGGATAGATGGGCTTCAGATTTGTTCCACTGGTCAGCGCAACATCGAGGGCCGAAGGGCCTGTACTATGCTGTAACGTGAGATGCTCTACTTTAGTGACCAGTCAAGTCTGGAAGAGGCTGAAGGGTGAGAGTAAAAGAGAGAACCGCAGAGACCCAGAGATGGAGAGCAGAAGGAAGGCTGTGATTTTGCTCTTCACCATCTCTGGGAGCTTCACCCTCTTGTGGTTAATTATTGTTGTAGATTTCTGATATTATGGCATTTGAGGAATCAATCCTGATGATTACCCATTGTTTCTGTTAGTGTTCAGTATTGTTGGTTACATGCTGCAGAGGTTACGTTGTTGTACAAACATATTTATTTATGCAGCAACATTGTCTACGTTCAGAGGGAAGATCAGTAACACAGTAAAACCTCTGATTACACAAATTCATTACGTTCTGAATAAGTAAAACTCCTCATTGAAGACAAAGGGACAGTCCTATTGTTTCCAGAATGTGGAATGATATTTTTCATTGACCCGTGGGATATGGGCAGCACTGGCTGGGCCAGTGTTTTTTGCCTTTCCCTAGTTGCCCCTTGAGAAGGTGATGGCGAGCTATCTTCTTGAACTCGCTGCACTCCACGTGATGTAAGAAGACTCACAATGTGCCCCTTAGGGAGGGAATTCCAGGACTTTGACCCATTGACACTGAAGGAACGCCGATATATTTCCAAGTCAAGATTGTGAGTGGCTTGGAGGGGAACTTGCAGGGGGTGGTGTTCCCATGTATCTGCGGCCCTTGTCCTTCTGGATGGAAGTGGCTGGGGTTTGGAAGGTGCTGTCTGAGGATCTTAGATCAATTTCTGGAGAAATCTTGTGGATGGTACTCACTGCTGTCATGGAGCATCGGTGGTGGAGGGAGTGGATGCTTGTGGATGCGATGCCAATCAAACAGAGGCTGATTTGTCCTGGATGGTGCCGAGCTCTTGAGTGTTGTTGGAGCTGTCCCAATCCAGGCAAATGTGGGGGCGGTATTCCATCACTTTCCTGACAGAGAGTCCTTGTCCCAGTGCAGGATCCTGCCAATTCCCCATCGGAGCACAATCCAGTGGAATTGTCAGGAGACAATGGCCTTTCCCACTGGGAATTCCTCGAGTAAAAAATGAGGTCTGCAGATGCTGGAGATCACAGCTGAAAATGTGTTGCTGGTCAAAGCACAGCAGACCAGGCAGCATCTCAGGAATAGGGAATTCGACGTTTCGAGCATAAACCCTTCATCAGGAATGAGAGAGAGTAGCCAAGCAGGCTAAGATAAAAGGTAGGGAGGAGGGACTTGGGGGAGGGGCGATGGAGGTGGGATAGGTGGAAGGAGGTCAAGGTGAGGGTGATAGGCCGGAGTGGGGTGGGGGCGGAGAGGTCAGGAAGGAGATTGCAGGTTAGGAGGGCGGTGCTGAGTTGAGGGAACCGACTGAGACAAGGTGGGGGGAGGGGAAATGAGGAAACTGGAGAAATCTGAATTCATACCTTGTGGTTGGAGGGTTCCCAGGCGGAAGATGAGGCGCTCCTCCTCCAGCCGTCGTGTTGTTATGTTCTGCCGGTGGAGGAGTCCAAGGACCTGCATGTCCTTGGTGGAGTGGGAGGGAGAGTTAAAGTGTTGAGCCACGGGGTGGTTGGGTTGGTTGGTCCGGGCGGCCCAGAGGTGTTCTCTGAAGCGTTCCGCAAGAAAGCGGCCTGTCTCCCCAATATAGAGGAGGCCACATCGGGTGCAGCGGATGCAATAGATGATGTGTGTGGAGGTACAGGTGAACTTGTGGCGGATATGGAAGGATCCCTTGGGGCCTTGGAGGGAAGTGAGTGTGGAGGTGTGGGCGCAAGTTTTACATTTCCTGCGGTCGCAGGGGAAAGTGCCGGGGGTAGAGGTTGGGTTGGTGGGGGGTGTGGATCTGATGAGGGAGTCACGAAGGGAGTGGTCCTTGCGGAACGCTGATAGGGGAGGGGAGGGAAATATATCCTTGGTGGTGGGGTCCGTTTGGAGGTGGCGGAAATGACGGCGGATGATACGTTGTATGCGGAGGTTGGTGGGGTGGTAGGTGAGAACCAGTGGGGTTCTGTCTTGGTGGTGGTTGGAGGAGCGGGGCTCAAGGGCAGAGGAACGGGAAGTGGAGGAGATGTGGTGGAGGGCATCGTCGATCACGTCTGGGGGGAATCTGTGGTCTTAGATTAGATTAGACTTACAGTGTGGAAACAGGCCCTTCGGCCCAACAAGTCCACACCGACCCGCCGAAGCGCAACCCACCCATACCCTTACATTTACCCCTTACCTAACACTACGGGCAATTTAGCATGGCCAATTCACCTGACCCGCACATCTTTGTGACTGTGGGAGGAAACCGGAGCACCCGGAGGAAACCCACGCAGACACGGGGAGAACGTGCAAACTCCGAAGAAGGAGGCCATCTGGGCTGTGCGGTGTTGGAACTGGTCCTCCTGGGAGCAGATGCGGCGGAGACGAAGGAATTGGGAATATGGGATGGAGTTTTTGCAGGGGGCAGGGTGGGAGGAGGTGTAGTCCAGGTAGTTGTGGGAGTCAGTCGGTTTATAGTAGATGTCTGTGTTGAGTCGGTCACCCGAGATAGAGATGGAAAGGTGTAGGAAGGGGAGGGAGGAGTCTGAGACAGTCCAGGTGAATTTAAGGTCGGGATGGAAGGTGTTAGTAAAGTTGATGAACTGTTCAACTTCCTCGTGGGAGCACGAGGCAGCGCTGATACAGTCATCGATGTAGCGGAGGAAAAGGTGGGGGGTGGTGCCAGTGTAGTTGCGGAAGATGGACTGTTCCACATATCCTACGAAGAGACAGGCATAGCTGGGGCCCATGCGGGTGCCCATGGCAACTCCTTTAGTTTGGAGGAAGTGGGAGGATTGAAAAGAGAAGTTATTCAGGGTGAGGACCAGTTCAGTCAGTCGAAGGAGGGTGTCAGTGGAAGGGTACTGGTTGGTGCGGCGGGAAAGGAAGAAGCGGAGGGCTTTGAGTCCTTCGTGATGGGGGATGGAGGTGTACAGGGACTGGATGTCCATCGTGAAAATAAGGCGTTGGGGACCGGGGAAGCGAAAATTGAAAATAAGGCGATGGGGACCGGGGAAGCCTGCCGGTGCATTGGTGGTTCAGTGGTAGAATTCTCGCCTTCTCCCCCTCTCTGAGGATGAAAGATCAGTCCTCAGCAGGGGCCTCACCTTCATTGCCCTACGGCCTCGGATTAATGAGTTCAACACGCAGCGAGACATCGAACAATTCTTCCGCCGCCTTCGCCTCCGTGCCTACTTTTACAACCAAGACTCCCGCCCACTCTCTGACGACCCCTTCTCCCGCCTCCAACACACCCCATCCACCTGGACACCCCGTGCCGGCCTCCTACCCGCCCTCGACCTCTTTATAGCCAACTGCCGCCGTGACATTAACCGACTCAACCTGTCCACCCCTCTCACCCACTCCAACCTCTCACCCTCAGAACGTGCAGCCCTCCACTCCCTCCGCTCCAATCCCAACCTCACCATCAAACCCACAGACAAGGGAGGCGCGGTGGTAGTTTGGCGCACTGACCTTTATACCGCTGAGGCCAAACGCCAGCTCGCGGACGCCTCCTCTTATCGCCCCCTTGACCACGACCCCACCTCCCACCACCAAACCATCATCTCCCAGACCATCCAGGACCTCATCACCTCAGGATATCTCCCATCCACCGCCTCCAACCTCATAGTCCCACAACCCCGCACCGCCCGTTTCTACCTCCTGCCCAAAATCCACAAACCTGCCTGCCCCGGCCGACCCATTGTCTCAGCCTGCTCCTGCCCCACCGAACTCATCTCCCAATACCTCAACACGGTCCTGTCCCCTTTAGTCCAAGAACTCCCCACCTACGTTCGGGACACCACCCACGCCCTCCACCTCCTCCAGGATTTTCACTTCCTCGGTCCCCAACGGGAGAGAGGGACAGAGGAGGGCAGCAGCTCACGGCACCATCAACACAGACACGCACACACACAAGGCTGGTTGTGAGAGGTTTGCAATTGAACTGAGGGCCCTCAGTGTGGAACACGCTCCTGTAGAGAAATGCTGTGCACCCTCTGCAATGTGGAAATGATTTACCTTTGAGCAGTATTCCTGATAGAGTGTTTCCGCTGCAATTGCTTCTAGTCACCTCCGAGTGAATTGTTTCTGAGGAGACAGTGAATTTTATTGCACTTTCTGCAGCTTATAATGTTGTCTGATGTACTCTCACAAATTCTAAGTCATAATTGATTCAAAAGTGTAGGGGGTGAGGCCAGCAGTGGGCATGTTCATCTCCTTCTCCTCATATCTCAGGGACAACATCTTGCAAGGGATTAAGAGCAGAAGAGAGCGAGAGAGAAACACATTGGACACATAAACATAGAGACACACTGATATATTTCCAGGCTGAAGCAAACCCCAGGGGTAGGGTCTTTCCCTGTCAGAAATCATCGTGAGAGCTGAGAACAACTGGAATAGTCAGTATCACAACTTCTGCTCATGTCTTAACTCCTGTTTGTCTCTGTCTGACTTTTCTCCTCTTTCTCACTCTCTGCCCTTCTCTCCCCCTCTCTTTCTTTCTCCCTGTTTTTTTTTCTCTCTCCCTGTTACTCTACCTCTCAGTTCTTCTCTCCCTGTTTTATGTCTCTCTGTCCGTCCTTTTCTATGTCCTTCTATCTTTCCCTCTGTCCTGCCTTTGTCCTCCCTCTGCCTTTGACCTTCTCACTCTCTGTTCCTCTTTCCCCATCTCCACTCTCTCCATCGCTCTCCTTTTCTCTCACCCTCCCTTACTCCCTCTTCTTAGAACATAGAACATAGAAAAATACAGCACAGTACAGGCCCTTCGGCCCTCGATGTTGCGCCGTTCCAAGTCCACCTAATCTACACTAGCCCACTTTCCTCCATATGCCTATCCAATGTCCGTTTAAATGCCCATAAAGAGGGAAAATCCACCACTGTTAATGGCAGGGTATTCCATGAACTCACGACTCGCTGAGTAAAGAATCTACCCCTAACATCTGTCCTATACCTATCACCCCTTAATTTAAAGCTATGCCCCCTCGTAATATCTGACTCCATACGTGGAAAAAGGTTCTCATGGTCAACCCTATCTAAACCCCGAATCATCTTGTACACCTCTATCAAATCTCCCCTAAACCTTCTTTTCTCCAATGAAAACAGCCCCACGTGCCTCAGCCTTTCCTCATACGATCTTCCTACCATACCGGGCAACATCCTGGTAAACCTCCTCTGCACCCATTCCAGGGCCGCCACATCCTTTCTATAGTATGGCGACCAAAACTGCGCACAATACTCCAGATGCGGCCGCACCAGAGTCTTATACAACTGCAACATGACCACAGGACTCCGGAACTCACTTCCTCTACCAATAAAAGCCAGTACACCATATGCCTTCCTCACAGCACTATTTACCTGGGTGGCAACTTTCAGAGATCTGTGTACATGGACACCAAGATCCCTCTGCTCATCCACACTACCAAGTATCCGACCATTAGCCCAGTACTCTATCTTCTTGTTACTCTTACCAAAGTGAATCACTTCACACTTAGCTACATTGAACTCCATTTGCCACCCTTCTGCCCAGCTCTGCAGCTTATCTATATCCTGCTGTAACCTGCCACATCCTTCCTCACTGTCAACAACTCCACCGACTTTCGTATCATCCGCAAACTTGCTCACCCAACCTTCTAGCCCCTCCTCCAGGTCATTTATAAAAATGACAAACAGCAATGGTCCCAAAACAGATCCTTGCGGAACACCGCTGGTAACTGCACTCCAAGATGAACCTTTACCATCAACTACTACCCTCTGTCTTCTTCCAGCCAGCCAATTCCTAATCCAATCCTCCAACTCTCCCTCAGTGCCATACCTCCGTATTTTTGCAGTAGCCTACCATGGGGAACCTTATCAAACACCTTACTAAAATCCATATACACCACATCAACCGCTTTACCCTCGTCCACCTCCTTAGTCACCTTCTCAAAGAATTCAATAAGGTTTGGGAGGCATGACATGCCCTTCACAAAATCATTCTGACTATCCTTGATCACATTATTCCTATCCAGATGTTCATAAATCCTATCCCTTACAATTCTCTCTTAGACTTTGCCCACAACAGAGGTTAGACTCATCGGCCTATAGTTACTAGGGTTATCCCTACTCCCCTTCTTGAACAAGAAAACCACATTTGCTATCCTCCAGTCTTCTGGCACATTCAGACCTGAAAAGGCCCACACCACTTCACATTTCCCAGAAGCATTTTGCCCCCATTTTCATTCCCCTCCCAAATGTATGTCCGACCACAATTATTCATTTTACCACATATGAGTCTCTGCAAATATTTTGCTGCCCTCAATATTGTCCTGAGCTCACCAACCCCCCAAGACAGAGGTAAATGAGCCTGGGTGGCCTGACTAGCCTGCGGCTGAATGCTTTAATGCACAGCAAGATCCCAGTGCTGGAATTACATAAGTTTTACATCACAGAGGGATGTGAATGTAATGGAAACAGCTCCGAGAAGATTTAATGGATTAATCCCTGGAATGAGGGGATTGCCTGATGAGGGAAGGGTCCACACCTGATCAATGCCTTCAAAATATTAACAGGAAAAGTCAGGGCAGATGAACAGAAACTGTTTCCCCAGGACCGGATGGGATCTATCCCAGGTTGTTGAGGGAGGTGAAACAGGAAATAGCTGGGGCCCTGACAGATATCTTTGTGGCATTCTTAAATACAGGTGAGGTGCTGGTGGACTGGAGGGTTACTCAAGTTGTCCCCCTGTACAAGAAGGGTAGTAGGGATATTCTGGGTAACTACAGACCAGCGAGCCTGATGTCAGTGGTGGGAAAGTTGCTGGAGAAGGTACTGAGGAATAGGCTCTATTTACATTTAGAAAATAATCGGTTTATCAGTGATAGGCAACATGGTTCTGTACAGGGGATGTCGTGCCTTCCCAACTGAATAGAGTTCTTCGAGGAAGTGACCAAGTTGATAGATGAAGGAAATGCTGTTGTCGTCATATACATGTACTTTAATGAGGTGTTTGATAAGGTTCCCCGTGGTGAACAAATGGCGAAAGTGAAGTCACATGATGTGCAGGGTGTTCTAGCAAGGTGGATAAAGAACTGGTTGAGCAGCAGGAGACAGAGAGTAGTAGTTGAAGGGAGTTTCTTGAAATGGAGAAAGGTGACCAGTGGTGTTCCACAGGGGTCAGTATTGGGGTCACTGTTGTTTGTGATATACATAAATGATCTGGAAGAGGGCACTGTTGGTATGATCAGCAGGTTTGCAGATGACACGAAGATTGGTGGAGTAGCAGAAAGCATAAGGGACTGTCAAAGAAGGATATAGATAAACTGGAGAGTTGGGCAGAAAGGTGGCAGATGGAGTTCAATCCAGACAAATGTAAGGTGATGCATTTAGACAAGTCTAATTCTTGAGCGAATTATACAATGAATGGAAGAGCCTTGGGAAAAGTTGATGGGCAGAGAGATCTGGGAGTGCAGGTCCATTGTACCCTGAAAGTTGCTGCACAGATGGATAAAGTGATCAAGAAGGCATGTCGTATGCTTGCCTTCATTGGACAGGGTATTGAGTATAAGAGCTGGCAAGTCATGTTAACATTGTACAAGACATTGGTTCGGCCGCATTTAGAATACTGTGTACAATTCTGGTCACTACATTACCAAAAGGATGTGGATGTTTTGGAGAGGGTGCAGGGAAGGTTTACTGGGATGTTGCCTGATATGGAAGGTGCTAGCTATGAAGAGAGGTTGAGTAGGTTAAGTTCTTTTTAATTAGAAAAAACGAGATTGAGGAGGACCTTATTGAGGTTTACAAAATCATGAAGGGTATAGACAGGGCGGATAGAGACAAGTTTTTTCCCAGGGTAAAGGAAACAATAACAAGAGGTCAGGCTTTCAAGGTGAGAGGTGGAAAGTTTAAGGGGGGTACATGAGGCATTTACTTCACACAGAGGGTGGTGGGTGTCTGGAATGCGTTGCCAGCAGAGGGAGTAGAGACAGACATGGTAGGTGCATTAAAGGTATGTCTGGATTAATGTATGAGTCGGTGGGGAGCAGAGGGATACTGATGCTTAGGAATTGAGCGACAGGTTTAGACAGTACATTTGGATCAGCTCAGACTTGGAGGGCTGAAGGGCCTGTACTTGGGCTGTAATTTTTTTTTATTCTTTGTTATTTGTTATTTCCACCAGTTGGTGGTATGAGAACGAGGGAACAGAATCTGAGGATTAGGGTCAGAGCGTTCTGGAAAGATGTTAGGAAGCACTTTGACACTCAAAGGGTGGGAGAGGTTTGGAATTCACTTCCACAAATGACAGTGAGTGTTGGATCAGTTGTTCAGTTTAAATCTGAGAGAGATTGTTTTAATAAGTTTTGTTGGACAGCAGACGTGAATTGGGACGCTTAAAAATGTGTTGCTGGAAAAGCGCAGCAGGTCAGGCAGCATCAAAGGAGAAGGAGAATCGACATTACGGGCATAAGCCCTTCTTCAGGAATGAGGAGGGTGTGCCAAGCAGGCTAAGATAAAAGGTAAGGAGGAGGGACTTGGGGGAGGGGCATTGGGAATGCGATAGGTAGAGGGAGGTTAAGGAGAGGGTGATAGGCCGGAGAGGGGGTGGGGGAGGAGAGGTTGGGAAGAAGATTGCAGGTCAAGAAGGCGGTGCTGAGTCTGAGGGTTGGGACTGAGAAAAGGTGGGGGGAGGGAAAATGAGGAAGTTGGAGAAATCTGCATTCATCCCTTGTGGTTGGAGGGTTCCTAGGCGGAAGATGAGTTGCTGTTCCTCAGGCGTCGTGTTGCCATGGTCTAGCGATGGAGGAGGCCAAGGACCTGCATATCCTTGGCAGAGTGAGAGGGAGAGTTAAAGTGTTCAGCCACGGGGCAGTTAGGTTGGTTGGTGCAGTGTCCCAGAGATGTTCCCTGAAACGTTCCGCAAGTAGGCGGCCTGTCTCCCCAATGTATAGGAGGCCACATCGGGTGCAACGGATGCAGTAAATGATGTGTGTGGTGGTGCAGGTGAATTTCTGATGGATATTGAAGGATCCCTTGGGGCCTTGGAGGGAAGTGAGGGGGAGGTGTGGGCGCCAGTTTTGCATTTTTTGCAGTTGCAGGGGAAGGTGCTGGGAGTGGAGGTTGGGTTGGTGAGGGGTGTGGATCTGACAAGGAAGTCGCGTAGGGAGTGGTCTTTCCAGAACGCTGACAGGGGTAGGGAGGGATATCCTTGGTGGTGGGGTCCATTTGGAGGTAGCGGAAATAACGAAGGATGATCTGATGTATTTGGAGGTTGGTGGGGTGGGAGGTGAGGACTAGTGGGGTTCTGTCCTGGTGGCGATTGGAGGGGCGTGATTCAAGGGTGGAGGAGCGGGATGTGGTGGAGAGCATCATCAACCACGTCTGAGGGGAAATCACAGTCTTTGAAGAAGGAGGCCATCTGGGTTGTTTGGTATTGGAATTGGTCCTCCTGGGAGCAAATGCAGTGAAGGCGAAGTAATTGGGGATATGGGATGGTGTTTTTACAGGGGGCAGGATGGTAAGAGGTGTAATCTAGGTAGCTGTGGGAGTCAGTCGGTTTATAGTATACGTCCGTGTTGAGTCGATCATCCAAGATAGAGATGGAGAGGTCTAGGAAGTGGAGGGAGGAGTCTGAGACGGTCCACATAAATTTGAGGTCGGGGTGGAAGATGTTAGTAAAGTGGATGAACTGTTCAACCTCCTCGTGGGAGCACAGGTAGTGCCGATACAGTCATCAATGTAGCGGAGGAAAAGGTGGGGTATGATGCCAGTGTAGCTGTGGAAGATGGACTGTTCCACATATCCAACGAAGAGGCAGGCATAGCTAGGGCCCATGCGGGTGCCCATGGCTACTCCTTTGGTTTGGAGGAAGTGGGAGGATTGGAAGGAGAAGTTATTAAGAGTGAGGACCAATTCAGTCAGTCGAAGGAGAGTGTCAGTGGAAGGGTACTGGTTGGTTTGGTGGGAAAGGAAGTAGCGGAGGGCTTTGAGGCCTTCGTAATGGGGGATAGAGGTGTATAGGGACCGGATGCCCATGGTGAAGATAAGACGTTGGGGGCCAGAGAAGCAAAAATCATGGAGGAGGTGGAGGGCGTGGATGGTGTCCCGAACGTAGGTGGGGAGTTCTTGGACTAAGGGGACAGGATCGTGTCAAGGCATGCAGAAATGAGTTCGGTGGGGCAGGAGCAGGCTGAGACAATGGGTTGGCTGGGGCAGTCAGGTTTTTGAATTTTGGGCAGGAGGTAGAAACGGGCGGTGCGGGGTTGTGGGACTATGAGGTTGGAGGCGGAGGATGGGAGATATCCTGAGGTGATGAAGTTATGGATGGTCTAGGAGATGATGGTTTGGTGGTGGGAGGTGGGGTCATGGTCAAGGGGGCAGTAGGAGGAGGTGTCCACAAGCTGGCGTTTAGCCTCAGCAATATAAAGATCAGTGCGCCAAACTACCTTGTCTGCAAGTTTGATGGTGAGGTTGGGGTTAGAGCGGAGGGAGTGAAAGGCTGCACATTCCGAGGGTGAGAGGTTGTAGTGGGTGAGAGGGGTGGACAGGTTGAGGCAGTCAATGTCACGACGGCAGTTGGCTATGAAGAGATCGACGGTGGGTGAGAGGCCAGCACGGGGTGACCAGGTGGATAGGGTGTGTTGGAGGCTGGAGAAAGGGTCGTCAGAGAGTGGGCGGGAGTCCAGGTTGGAGAAGTAGACGCGGAGGCGAAGGCGGCGGAAGAATTGTTCGACGACTCGCTGTGTGTTGAATTTGTTAATCTGGGAGCATAGGGGGATGAAGGTGAGGCCTCTGCTGAGGACTGATCTTTCATCCTCAGAGAGGGGGAGGTCTGGAGGGATGGTAAAAATACAGCAGGGCTGGGAGCTAGGACCTGGTGTGGTGCCTGAAACGTCGCTTCTCCTTCTCCTTTAATGCTGCCTGACCTGCTGCGCTTTTCCAGCAACACATTTTAAGCTCTGATCTCTAGCATCTGCAGTCCTCACTTTCTCCTTTGTGTGTATATATGTGTGTGTGTGTGTGTGTGTGTGTGTGTGTGTGTGCTGTGTAGTGGGGTCACCTGTAGTGAGGCATGAATCCAAGGTCCCTGTTGAGGCCAGCGCCATGGATACCGAACTTGGCTATCAGCCTCTGCTCAGCCACTTTGCGTTGTTGCTTGTTCTGAAGTCTGCCTTGAAGGGTGGTCACCCAAAAGATCTGAGGCCGCATGTCCCTGACTGCTGAAGTGTTTCTTGACTGGGACGGAACACCCCTGTCTGGTGATTGTTGTATGCTGTAAATCATTCATTGTCATAGCGTCATGTCTGTCTCCTGAGGAGGTCATTGCAGTTACTCGCTGTAGCACGTCAAAACTGACGGTCGACGAGTTGAACATCGTGGTAAAAGCAATGACTGCAGATACTGGAAACCAGATTCTGGATCAGTGGTGCTGGAAGAGCACAGCAGTTCAGGCAGCATCCAAAGTGCAGTGAAATAGACGTTTCGGGCAAAGATTCCGTTTTCCCAATTCCTCCGCCTTCCCATATTCCCAATTCCTCCGCCTCCACCGTATCTGCTCCCAGGAGGACCAGTTCCACCATAGAATACACCAGATGGCCTCCTTCTTTAGAGACCGCAATTTCCCATCCCACGTGGTTAAAGATGCCCTCCAACGCATCTCATCCACATCCCGCACCTCCGCCATCAGACCCACCCCTCCAACCGTAACAAGGACAGAACGCCCCTGGTGCTCACCTTCCACCCTACAAACCTTCGCATAAACCAAATCATCTGCCAACATTTCTGCCACATCCAAAAAAACCCCACCACCAGACATATATTTCCCTCCCCACCCCTTTCTGCCTTCCGCAAAGACTCAGTGACTACCTGGTCAGGTCCACGCCCCCCTACAACCCACCCTCCCATCCTGGCACTTTCCCCTGCCACCGCTGGAACTGTAAAACCAGTACCCACTCCTCCTCCATCACCTCTATCCAAGGCCCTAAAGGAGCCTTCCACATCCATCAGAGTTTTACCTGCACATCCACCAATATCATTTATTGTATCCGTTGCACCCGATGCGGTCTCCTCTACATTGGGGAGACTGGGCACCTCCTAGCAGAGTGCTTTAGGAACATCTCCGGGACACCCGCACCAATCAACCACACCACCCTGTGGCCCAACATTTCAACTCCCCCTCCCACTCTGCCAAGGACATGGAGGTCCTGGGCCTCCTTCACCGCCGCTCCCTCACCACCAGCCACCTAATGTTCGAAAGGTTGAGCTATCTTGAGAATGTAATTTAGAAGAAATTCTGGGGTTTACATATCAAAGAGCAGAAAGCAGCAAATCCTGTTCTGAAAGATGAAAGTTTTAATCTAAGATTGTTTACTGTATCACACTCCATGTCACTGGATTCCTTTAGCTATAAATTCAGTGATCATAATCTTAAACTCCACAACCACCTGATGAAGGAGCAGCACTCTGAAAGCTAGTGTTTCCAAATAAACCTGTTAAACTATAATCTGGTGTTGTGTGATTTTTAACTTTGTCCTTTCTATACAGACTGAGCCTCGGATTTGTATCTGGATATCTTCGGTTCACCTTTTTCTGAACAAAATGATCAGAAGTTATTGTGTTCCTGCTGAACCACAACAAACACTCTCAATAGGTCACGGTAAGAATGGAATCAGAAGTTGGCATTCCCACCCATCTGGGAAATGGAGGTGAGGCTGCATTACTGCTAAAGTGGAGATGCTGGTGAACAAGAAGAGGCTGTTATGGTATTAGCCCCTGGCAGGAAAAACAATTTGATTGGATGGAGGGTAAACACCATCAGGACTGTTACCCCCTGAGAAATGAGCAGGTATCAAACAGGTTGAAAAACATATTCCTAGAGCGTTTCATTTTCACAAGTGGAATTTTTTTTATTAGATTCCCTACAGTGTAGAAACAGGCCCTTCAGCCCAACAAGTCCACACCAACCCTCCGAAGAGTAACCCACCCAGAACCATTCCTCTCTGACCTGCACATTGTTGGACTATGGAAGGAAACCCACGCAGACACGGGGAGAACGTGCAAACTCCACACAGACAGTCGCCCAAGACTGGAATTGAACCTGGGGCCCTGGTGCTGTGAGGCAGCGGTGCTAACTGCTGAGCCACTGTGCCACCCACAGCTTTGTTTCTCAGCCATCATAGAATAGGCTTTTCTGAGTGAGATCGCAGGTTAACATTTACTTAGTTTAGGAAGAAAGTTTCAGTTTAATGTTTTTTTTAACCAAAGTCACTATGAAAATGAAGTGAAAGTTCATCACCTTCTTCATCTCTTCTCTGAATTTGATTTGGGTAGCTGCATAAATACACATGTTTGTGCAGAAATTCAAATACATTAGAATGTCCCCAGTATCAGTGGTGATGTATGTTGGAGCTGTATAAGCACCTCGGTAATGTACTGTCGCCGTCATTTTACTGGTTAAAAAGTTAATGTCAGCTGTAAGCCACAAAAGAACAAAACTGCTTAATAGTCTGAACAATAAACCTTCTGAGTTTCATCTCTGTATCAGTGCTTTTTTCATTGTTGACATTCCACCATCCCCTGCAGACTCTGTTGTCCACTAAATAAACCGGATTGTTAAAGAGTTAAACAGTAATCTCAAACAAAAAGGCGGCCATGCAACTAAGACAGTCAACAAGACAAACATATCCAATGTGGCAGGAACACCACACAGGATGAATTTACAAACTGCAGCATAGGACAGAAATAAATCTAGAACGTAATATCTCAAAATGTGATATGACACTGAAAAACAGAATCAGGAAATCTGCTGTTGCCATGGAGATCACGTGCCCTGAGATACATTGGGAAAGTCCACACTTTCCATTGGAGAGAATGATGATGGGCAGTAGGTTTGCTGTAAGAGGGAGAGAGAAGAGATAGCAAGAAGGACCTCCATATAAAAAATATCATGGCAAATGTTTGGGAAGTATTGGTATGTGATATTCCAGAGAGCTTGCCACAGATTTGTTTTCATGCTACAGGTCAATGCTTCTGACAATTTGAGAAAAAGAAATCTTTGAAGATTTAACATATTTGTCTTTTCAACAAACTCTACTTCCCATATATTAGATATAACTTCTCAATAATTGCTGAATATGTGTAGATTCCAGAAAAGTGTTCAGTTTCATCACAAACATTACATTTAAGTCTTCAGACTTGATTTTCTTTGCTGATCTCCATCCTGAGGAAGCTGCTCAGTAAATGTGCAGCACCGAGGACATATTCCCCAGTTCCTTCTGGTGGATAAGGGACCCTGCAATGAGGGCTATTACTGAAATCTGTTCCATGAACAATATGACATTCACTGTCCATGAAGACAAAACATTGTCTTACCAAGGCTGCAATAACAGGGGAAACAATGTTCTTTATCTGGAGAACTGTTACCCACATTCTTTTGTGAAGAATGAGCAAATATCCTTAAATTTTCTTTTTCCAAATGAAAAACATCTGAGATCCTTAATTTCAGCTCCTTTATAGATCAGGCCATGTCCCTGAGAGGAAATGGGGTGTGTGGAAGGTGACCCCACTAGAACAGCTGAAGATGGAGTGACAGGGAGAATGGAGCGGAATCCTTTCAGGAGTCAGGATGTGAGGAAGTGTATTCCAGGCAACTGTGGGAGTCCATGTATTTGGAATGGATATTGGTGTAGAGCCTTTCCCCACGATTGGGAGCAGAGAGGCAAAGGAAGGGAAAAGTCAGAAATGTGGCCTTGAAAGAAAGATAGAAATTGGAAACAAATTAATATATTTTTCCACTAATTCTGGTGAGAGTAGGGATAGCAGTAATTGCAGCACGGTGGCTGAGTGGTTAGCACTGCTGCCTTGCAGTGCCCAGGGACTTGGGTTCAATTCCCTCTTGAGGCAACTGTCTGTATGGCATTTACACATTCTCCCCGTGTCTACATGGGTTTCCTCCTGGTGCTATCTAAACCTCTGATTATCTTGTATGCCTCTATCAAATCTCCCCTTAGCCTTCTTTTTTCCAATGAGAACAGATCCAAGTCTCAGCCTTCCCTCCAGACCCAGCAACATCCTGGTAAATCGCCTCTGCACCTTTTCCAATGCTTCCACATTCTTCCCAAAATATGGCGACCAGAACTGTACACAATATTCCAAGTGCGGCCGCACCAGCGTTTTGTATAGTTGCATCATGACATTGTGGCTCCGGAACTCAATCCCTCTTCCAATGAAACCTAATACACCGTATGCATCCTTAACGGCACTATTCACCTGGGTGGCAACTTTCAGGGATCTATGTACATTGACCCCAAGATCCCTGTGCACATCCACACTGCTAAGAATCTTTCCATTGACCCAGTACTCTTTCTTCCTATTATTCTTCCCAAAGTGCATCACCTCACATTTAATTCTATTTGCCACCTCTCAGTCCAATTCTGCAGTTTATCCAAGTTCCCTTACAACCTGTAACATTCTTGCAAACTGTCCACTGCTCCACCGACTTTAGTATCATCTGCAAATTTACTAATCCATCCACCAATGCCTGCGCCCAAGTTATTTATAAAAATGACAAACAGCAGTGGCCCCAAAACAGATCCTTGTGGCACAACACTAGTAACTGGACACCAGGCTGAATATTTTTCATCAACCACCACTCACTGCCTTCCTTCAGAAAGCCAGTTTCTAATCCAAACTGCTAAATCACCCCCAGTAATACCTTCGAACAGTTTCCCTGTGACATGTTAAGCCAAGTGGCCGATGCTTCCTGCTTTCTGACTCTCTTTTTTTAATGCAGGGCTTCCACGTGCTATCTTCCAATACACTGGGGCTGAACCATGAATCACCAGGAAGAGAAATAGTTTCAGGATATGGATATTAAAGCTCTTTCACTGGCTGAATAGCAGTTGCCCCATTCTCCATCAGAGTGGATGAGTTCTTTCAGAGCAGACAGATTCTGATTAGTGTATGGCCAAGGTAATGGAAGTGAGACTATATTATTGCAGGTGGAACTGGAGAATGGTGACTCTGTCCACTTTTCACTGTCCTCATGTAGTCCTATACTTGGGTTCATGTGATAATAAAATCTAATTCTCGCTCTAAACTGAAACCCCAGGGAATCAATTTGGTAAAGTAAACAGTTACATTTTTTACAGTCATTTAACAAGTATTGCTTGTTTTGTATGCATCTGATTGAAATCCCCACAGGACAGGCGATGGGAACTGTTCTCAGACAAATCACCTGAGCCTGCTCTTGACCAAGGTCTCATTCCCCATCTCCTTCAAATCAGTTTTTTTGATATCATACCCTTACACTAGTAGGAATCAATCATTGTCAGTTTGGATGTGAAACTGCTCACTCTAGAAGTTACTGTGCTCTTCTGCTACTTGTGTTAACCCACAATTACACCAGAGATAACAGTACTCTTCAAATACAATTACAGGGAGGAAGTGAGGTCTGCAGATGCTGGAGATCAGAGTAAAGAGTGTGTTGCTGTAAAAGGGACAGGTCAGGCAGCATCCGAGGTGCAGGAGAATCGCATTTCGGGCCGGAGCTCTTCATCAGGAATCAGCCGGAAATGTCGAATCTCCCGCTCCTCGGATGCTTCCTGACCTGCTGTGCTTTTCCAGCAACACACTCTCAAAATACAATTCCAGTTCCAACGCTGGTTACAGAACACACTCTCGTAAGAATGACAGTAACTGATTTGCTGTGCTGTTGGCACAGGCAGTGTGTTTTATTCCACTCAAACACAAACATTGACAGCCCTTGGATTACAAGAGGTACAAGAACATCTGAGACACAAGACCAGACCAATACCAGATGATTATTCAGGATCATAAGAAGTTATTCCTGCTTTTAGCAGCAGGGATTTTATGACCTGCCCCAAGGTCTAACCACTTCCTGACAGTGCTGTATGAAAATGCTACACAGTTCAGAAATATTTCAAAGTAAACTCAGCCAATACTGCTCTCTGTTCAATGTATATTATCATGGTTACAATGTGATTGAACTGAGCGTTCGGCAATTTGCTGCATTCCCGTACAGCAATGGGCTGGCACGGTGGTTCAGTGGTTAGTACTGTTGTCTCACAGCACCAGAGACCTGGGCTCGATCCCAACCTCAGCCGACTGCCTGTGTGGAGTTTGCATATTCTCCCAGTGACTGTGTGTGTTTCCTTCTACAGTCACAAAGATGTGCAGGTTAGGTGAATTGGCCATGCTAAATTGCCCAGAGAGTTCAGGGATGTGTAGGTTAGGTGCATTAGTCAGAGGTAAATATAGAGTAGAGTCTGGGTGGGTTCCTGTTTGGAAGGTCAATGGAGACTTGTTGGGATGAAGGGCCGGAGGGCCTGTTTCCATACTGTAGGGATTCAGATTGAATTCTAATGGTTATACCTCTTCCCGTCTGAATTTTCTAGCAGCAATAATCTTGTCTGGGGCATCTAAATTGGGAACAGATGTTCTCAGGGAAATGCTCAACAGAAATGTGGAAGTTGTTTAGGGAGCACTTGCTGATAGTGCTGGACAGGTTTGTCCCACTGAGGCAAGGAAGGGATGGTAGGGTGAAGGAACCTTGGGAGACAAGGGATGTGAAACATCTAGTCAAGAGGAAGAAGGAAGCTGACTTCAGGTTGAGGAGGCATGGCTCAGACAGGACTCCAAAGGATTACAAGGTAGCCAGGAAGGAACTGAAGAATAGACTTAGGAGAGCTAGGACAGGGCATAAAAAGGCTTTAGCGGATAGGATTAAGAAAAACCCTAAGGCTTTCTACACTTGTGTAAGGAACAACAGGATGGCTAGGGTGAGGCTAGGGCTGATCAAGGACAGTGGAGGACACTTGTGCCTGGAGTCGGAGGAGGAGGTAGGGAAGGTCCTTAATGAATACTTTGTTTCATTATTCACTACGGAGAGGGACCTTGACATTTGTGAGGGCAGCATGAAACAGGCTGGGCTGCTCAAACAGTTTATGCTCGAAATGTTTATTAGGAGGATGTGCTGAAAACTTTGAAAAATGTAATGATATCTAAGTCCGCTGGGCCAGATGGGATATACCTCGGAAACTACAGGAAGCAAGGGAAGAGATTGCTGCACCTTTGACGATGACCTTTGCATCCTCACTGTCCACTGGAGTTGTGTCAAATGATCAAAGGGTGAAAACTGTTATTCCCTTGTTCAAGCAAGGGAATAGGAATAACACTGAGAACTACGAACCAGTCAGTCTTACATTTGTGGTAAACCAAGTATTGGAGAGGATTCTGAGAGACATGATTTTTGATTACTTGGAGCACCATAGCTTGATTAGAAACAATCAACAGGACTTTGTGAGGGGCAGGTCATGCCTCACAATTCTTATTGAATTCGTTGAGGATGTGACAAAATGCATTGATGAAGACAGAGCAGTGGATGTGGTGAACATGGATTTTAGCAAGATGTTTAAGAAGGTTCCCCATGGTAGGCTCATTCAGAAAGTGGAGGCATGGGATACAGGGAAACTTGGCTGTCTGGATACAGAATTGGCTGGCCCATAGAAGAAAGAGAGTCATGGTTAATGTAATGTATTGGATGTCAAGCCTGGAGCTTGGTGACCAGTGATGTTCTCAGGCATTGGTTCTGGGACCTTTGCTCTTTGTGATTTTTATAAATTACTTGGATGAGGAAGTGGAAAGGTGGGTTAGTAAGTTTGCTGATGACATGAAGGTTGCTGGAGTGGTAAATAGTGAGGAGGACTGTTGTAGGTTGCAACGGGACATTGACAGTTTGCAGAGGTGTCAGATGGAGTTCAACATGAAAAAGTGTAAAATGATTAATTTTGGAAGATTGAATTTAAATGCAGAACACAAGGTTAAAGGCAGGATTCTTGGCAGTGTGGGGGAACAGAGGGATCTTGGGGTTCCATGTCCATAGATCCCTCAAAGTTGCCATCAAATTTGGTAGGGTTGTTCAGAAGGTGTACGGGCATGTTTGCTTTCATTAGCATGGGGATTGAGTTTAAGAGCTGCGAGGTCATCCTGCAGCTCTGTAGAGCCTGGTTCAACCACACTTGGAGTATTGTGTTCAGTTCTGGTCACCTTATTACAGGAAGGATGTGGAAGCTTTAGAGCGGGTGCAGCGGAGGTTTACCAGGTTGCTGCCTGGGCTGGAGGGCATGTCTTATGAAGAAAGGGTGAGGAAGCTATGGCTTTTTTTCATTGGAGTGAAGACAGATGTGAGGTGACATGATAGAGATGTCCATGATGATAAGAGGTATAGAGAGAGTGAATAACTAGTGACACTTTCCCAGGCTGGAAATGGCTATCACAAGGGGGCATAAATCTGAAGGTGATTGGAGCAAGATTTGGGAGGATGTCAGAGGTAGGTTCTTTACACACAGCATGGTGGGTGCATGGAATGCACTGCCAACAGTGGTAGTAGAGTGAGATACATGAGGGATATTTAAGTGACTCTTGGATAGGCACATAGAAGGTGGAAAAATGAATGGTATGTAGGTTCCTTTGATCTTCGAGTAGTATTAAAAGGTCTGTACAACATCGAGGGCCATTGTACTGCACTGTTCTATGTTCTATGTTAACAGCTCAGGTTCAATTACCACACGGGTTGAAGTTAAAAATCACACAGCATCCGGTTATAGTGCAACAGGTTTATTTGGAAGCACTAGCTTTTGAACTGCTGCTTCTTTAGCAGTGCTTCAAAAGCAAGTGCTTCCAAACCGGCTCCTCCAAATCACACTGGTTGAGATCACCATGAAAGTCCCATCTTCTCAACCTCCCACTCCCCTGAGGCATGGTGACCCTCAGGTTAAACCCACAGGTTAAAGTCATGTGTCTTTCTGATTTCATTTTGGATTTTGAGTGTTTTCCTTTTACATGGCTGCTTGATCATGCTGGGATCACATACCTTGACGGATCTTGGAGATATTTCTAACCAGGCAAGTGGGGAGTAATCCATCACACTCCTTGCATGTGCCTTGGAGATGGTGGACAGTCTTTTGGAGCCATGAAGTACATCATCACTGCAGTGTTCTTGCCCCCCGACCTGCTCTTGTAGCCACAGAATCTAAGTTGTAAATCCATTTCATTTTCAGCTCAATGATAGCTCCCAGCTTGTTGATCATAGCTGATTCAACAACAGCAAAGCCATTCAATGTCAAAAGGTGTTATTTATGTGAACTCTTATTGGAGGTAGGAATTGTTTCACATTTGTATGACACGGATGTTAATTGGCATTTATCAGCCCAGGCCTGGAACTTAGAACACAGGACATTACAGCACAGTACAGGCCATTTGGCTCTCAATGTTACAGGCCCCCAACCTGTAAAACCAATCTCAAGCCGATCTAACCTAAACTATTCCATTATTATCCATATGATCATTTAAATGTTCGTAAAGTTGGCAACTCTACTACTGTTGCAGGCTGGGTATTCGATGCCCTTGCTACTCTCTGAGTAATGAAATTGCCTCTGACAATGTCCTATATTTATCACCCCTCAATTTAAAGCTATGTTCCCAACATGCGAGCCATCTTCATCCGAGGAAAAAGGCTTTCACTGTCCACCCTTTATAATCCTCTGATCATCTTGTATTTTTCTTTTAAGTCACCTCTTAACTTACTCTCCAACAAAACCAGCCTCAAGTCCCTGAAACTTTCCTCATAAGACCTTCCCTCCATCCCAGGCAACATCTGCATCCTTTCCAATGCTTCCACATTCTTCTTATAATACTGTGACCAAAATTGTATGCAATACTCCAAGTGCGGTCGCACCAGAATTTTGTACAGGTCCAACATGACCTCATGGCTCCGAAACTCAATCCCTCTACCAATAATAGGTAACGCACTGTACGCCTTCTTAATAACCCTATCAGCATGGGTAGCAACTTTCAGGGATCTATGTACATGAACACCGAGATCTCTCTGCTCATCTAGAATCTGTTCAATGAATCTTACCATTAATCTAGTCCTCTGTATTCCTGTTACTCCTTCCAAAGCAAATCACCTCACACTTTTCTGCATTGAACTCCATTGCCACCTCTCAGCCCAGCTCTGCAGCTTATCTATGTCCTTCTGTAATTTGCAGCATCCTTCCGCACTATTCAAAACTCCATTGACTTTACTGTTATCCGCAAATTTAATGAACCCATCGTTCTACAAACTCATTCATGTCATTTATATAAATGACAAATGGCAGTAGCCCCGAAACAGATCCTTGTGCTACACCACTAGTAACTGAACTCCAGGATAAACATTTTCCATCAACCACCACCCTCTGTCTTCTTACATCTTTCGAGTTTCTGATCCAAACCGCTAAATCACCCTCAATCCCCTGCCTCCGTATTTTGTGCAATAGCCTACTGTGGAGAACCTTATCAAATGCCTGACTGAAATCCATATACACTGCATCAAACACCTTACCCTCATCCACCTGTTTGGTCACCTTCTCAAAGAATTCAATTAGGTTAGTGAGGCATGATCTACCATTCACCAAACCATGTTCACTATCCCTAATCAACTTTGTCCTTTCTGGATGATTATAAATACTAACTCTTATAACCTTTGCCAATACTTTGCCCACAATTGAAGTCAGGCTCACTGGTCTATAATTACCAGGGTTGTCTCTACCCCCCTTTTTGAACAAGGGGACAACATTTACGATCCTCCAGTCTTCTGGCACTATTCCTGAAGACAATAACGACATAAAGGTCAAAACCAAAGGCACTGCAATCTCCTGCCTGGCTTCCCAGAGAGTCCTGGGATAAATCCCATCCAGCCCAGGAGACGTATCTATTTTCACACTTTCCAGAATTAGTAACACTTCCTCCTTATGAACCTCAATCCCATCTTGTCCAGTAGTCTCTATCTCAGTATTCTCCTTGACAACATTGCCTTTTTTCTGTGTGAATACTGATGAAAAATATTCATTTTGTACCTCCTCTATCTTCTCGGACTCCACGCACAACTTCCCATCACTGTCCCTGACTGGTCCTAATCTTACTCAAGTCATTCTTTTAAGTCTGACATAAATCTCGAAAGTTTTAGGGTTTCCTTGTTTCTACCTGCCAAAATTTCTCAAGTCCTCTCCTGGCTCTTTAGATCCTTCCTGGCTAATTTGTAAATCTCAAGCGCCATAACTGAGCATTCACATCTTATCTTAAGCCTTCTTCTTCCTCTTTACAAGAGATACAACTTCTTCAGTAAACCGTGGTTCCCTCGCTCAACTACTTCCTCCTTGCCTGACAGGCACATACTTATCAAGGATATACAGTAGCTGTTCCTTGAAACAGCTCCACAATTCAATTTTACCCATTCCCTGCAATTTCCTTCCCATCCTATGCATCTTAAACCTTGCCTAATAAAATCATAATTGCCTTCCCCCAACAGTAACTCTTGCCCCGCAGTATATACCTATCCATTTCCATCACTGAAGTGAATGTAATGGAATTGTAGTCACTATCACCAAAGTACTCACCTTCCTCCCAATCTAACACCAAGCCCGATTCAATATCCAGTACCAAATTCAATGTGGTCTCGTTCCTTGTTGACCTATCTGCATACTGTGACAGGAAACCCTCCTGCACACATTGGACAAATGCTGACCCAACTAAAGTACTCGAACTACAGTGTTTACTTAACATTTGCAAAGTTAAAGGCCCCCATAGCAACTACCCTGTTACTTTCTCTCCTGTCCAGAATTATCTTTGCAATCCATTACTCTACGTCTCTGGAGGTTTTCAGAAACCTATACAAAACTCCCAATAGGGTGACCTCATCTTTCCTGTTTCTAACCTCAGCCCATTCTACCTCAGCAGACGAGTCCTCATCAAATGTGCTTTCTGCCACCATAATACTGTCCTTGTCTAACAATAATACACCTCCCCTTCGTTCACCATCTTCCCCGTTTTTAGTGAAACATCTAATTCCCGGAACATGCAACAATCATTCCTGTCCCTGCTTTATCAATGTCTTTGAAATGGCCACAGCATCAAAATCCCAGACACCAACCCATGTTGCAAGTTCACCCAACTTATTCTGGATGCTCCTGGCGTTGAAGTTGACACACATCAAACCACCATCCTGCTGGCCGCTACACTCCTGCGACTTTGAAACCCTATTCATAGCATCACATTCTCAACCTCCTCTATCCTGCAGCTACAGTTCAGGTTCCCACTCCTTGCTGAATTAGCTTTAACATTCCCAAAGCGCTTAAGCAAATTACCCCTAAGATATTGAAACCCCTCTGGTTCAGGTGTAGACCATGTTGTAGATGTCCCACCTACCCCAGAAAGAGCCCCAATTATCCGGGTATCTGAAACCCTCCCTGCTGCACCATCCCTATAGCCACGTGTTCAACTGCTCTGTCTCCCTATTCCTCACCTCGCTAGCAAGTGACATAGGTAACAAACCAGAGACAACAATTCTGTTTGTTCCAGCCCGAAGCTTTCACCCTAGCTCCCTGAATCTCTGCCTTAAATCCCCATCCCTTTTCCTACCTATCTCATTGATGCTTATGTGGACCACCTTAGGGCTGCTCCCCTCCTCCCGCAAAGATCCCAAAGACATGATCTGAGACATCACGGACCCTGGGAGGTGATACATCAACCGTGAGTCTCTCTCGTTCCCAGAGAACCTTCTATCTGTTCCCCTAACTATGGAGTCCCCAGTGATTAATGCTCTGCTTGACTTTCCCCTTCACTTCTGAGATACAGAGACAGACTCTGTGCCTGAGATCTGTACCCCATGGCTTACCCCTGGCAAGTCAACCCCCCCCCCAACCCCTCCACAACAGTATCCTTATTATTGAGGCGAACAGCCACAGAAGATCTCTGCACTGTCTGCCAGTTCCCTTTCTGTCTCCTGACTGTACCTGAGGTGTGACTACCTTCCTGTAACTCCTCTCAATTACTCGCTCAGCCTCCCGAATCATCCAGCTCCAGCTCCCGTTCCCTAACGCCGTTTCTGAGGAGCTGAAGTTGCCAGGGTCTTGCTGCAGAGCAACATGGAGTGCTTCAGTATCTGAGGAGATAAGAATGCTGCTGAACATTGTGCAAGTATTAGCAAACCCTCGGACTCGTGACATTCTGACTGTTGGAAGGTCAGTTATACAGTCACTAAAGATAGTTCGGGCGAGGACACAATCTTGAGGACCTTCTGCTGTGAGGTCTTGGAGCTTAGTTGGCTGAACTCCACCAATTTCACCAATTGCTGTGGGTCTGTAGTCACATGTAGCCCAGACCAGGTAAGGACAGCCCTAATCCCTAAAGGGTATTAGAGAACCAGATGGGTTTTAACAACAATTGACAAGGATTTCATGTTCAACATTGGAATCATAACTTCATATGTTTATTAAATTGAAATTCTGACATCTGTCATTGATAGGATTTGACCCGGGTCCACAATAAGAGTTGGGAAGTATCTGAATATGAGCCAGTTCAAGGCTGGCCTCCTGGCTGAGTTAGAATCCAGCTTGACATTTCTGTCACAATAATGAAATCAAGGTTTAAGTTTTATAATTTCGCATTGAGTGTAATATTAATTTGTCTTTTTTTGGATCCTTGAAAATGGGAATACACACAGACTAAGTGAGGGCTGTCAACTGCATGAACTTGAATCCTATCTGAACAATTGTGACATCAAACAGTTTGAGATAGGATAGTGAATTCACTCATTACGACGTCTGAAGGAACTACAGATGAGTAGAGTGAGTTGTTTTACATGAACGACAGATGAACAAAGTGAATTGTTTTCCCATGCAAAGGAAGGTGTTACATAGAAAGACAGAAACATTATTTACATGTGTGTGATATATATCTTGTCTGTTTGTGTGTGTGTGTGTGTGTGTGTGTGTGTGTGTGAGAGAGAGAGAGAGAGAGAGAGAGAGAGAGAGAGAGAGAGACAGAGAGAAAGAATCATAAAGATGTAAATCACAGAAACAGACCCTTTGGTCCATCTCATCCAGATATCCTAAATTAATCTGGTCCGATTTGGAAGCACTTGGCCCATATCCCTCCAAACCCTTACTGTTCATAAACCCATCCAGATGCCTTTTAAATGTTGTAATTGCACCAGCTTCCACCACTTAATTTGGCAGCTCATTCCATACACGCACCACCCTCTGCATGAAAAAGTTTCAATTTCTCCCCAAACCTCGGGAAAATTTCTTGTCTATTTACCCTATCCATGCCACTCATGATTTTGTAAACCTCTATAAGGTCACCCCTCAACCTCCGACGCCCCAGGGAAAACAACCTCAGCCTGTTCAGCCTCTCCCTATAGCTCAAATCTTCCAACCCTGCCAACATCCTCGTAAATCTTTTCTGAACCCTTTCACCACATCTTTCTGATAGGAAGGAGGCCAGAATTACATGCAATATGCCAACAGTGGCCTAACCAATGTCCTGTACAGCTGCAACATGTCCCTCATAATTTTGTAAACCTCTCTACGGTCACCCCTCAGCCTCCAACGTTGCAGGGAAAACAGCCCCAGCCTGTTCAACCTCTCCCTATAGCTCAATTCCTCCAACCCTGGCAACATCCTTGTAAATCTTTTCTGAACCCTTTCAAGTTTCACCACATCTTTCTCATAAGAAGGAGACCAGAACTGCATGCAATATTCCAACAGTGGCCTAACCAATGTCTTATACAGCCACAGCATGACCTCCCAACTCCTATACTCAGTACTCTGACCAATAAAGGAAAGCATACCAAACGCCTTCTTCATGATCCTATCCTCCTGCGATGCCACTTTCAAGGAGCTATGAACCTGCACTCCAAGGTCTCTTTGTTCAGCAACACTCCCTAGGACCTTACCATTAAGTGTATACGTATTGCTAAGATTTGCTTTCCCAAAATGCAGCACTTGCATTTATCTGAATTAAACTCAATTTGCCACTTCTCAGCCCATTGGCCCATGTAACTTTGAATGTGATTTTAGAGATACAAACCCGATGGAGCAAAGGGCCACCTCTGTCCCGTATGATGCCATCATTCTATGGTCTTGAACTGCAGGTTCTGATTTTTTTTTTGTCTTTGTTTTGAGTAAATGTAACTGAGTGGAAGTTCCAATTGTTGGTCTGGTCGGTATCAGCTTCAGGTTCTGTGTGAGAGTACTCACCTACATATAGAACTTCCCAACTTAGTCGTATAACTGAATGAACAAAGAAAGCTGTGGGATAACAGTGTGCAGTGGAACAGCTGTCAAGGAGCTCTCCAACATGAGGTATTGAATGTCTGAATAGCCTCAGAACAATGATGGGCATCACTGAAAAGAATATTGAAAGATATTTAGTGGGACTGATAGTGGGTGAAATATTGCAAGAACTGTTGCTTGAAGACCAATTGAACTAATGTTTGAGACCTAATTGGATCAGATTAATCCAATCTTTGGGGGATTCAAATAAAGACATCACATCATTAAAATAAACCTGTTGTCATAATTTGTTTGTTCAAAATGATACAAAAAATTTGAAAATGTAATCACAGTTTCCCAGTGGTGATACCACACAATATAAAATAAAGTCTCTGGAACTGTGTCAGCTCCATCTCCGAGCAAATTCTTTGATTCCGACAGATTGCCAGTAGCAGGAAGGGAAAGGTTGTGTTACAAACAACGAAATGCATTTTCTCAGGGAAAGGGTTGAGAAAGTGTACGATACCATCCTTGCTGTTGTTGGTGTTCCTCGTAAGTATTTTAACAACTTAACTTATGTAAATCTCTGCTATGAATCATCTTCATTTCTACTGACAATCGATAATTGTTATATTTCCATTTAGCCAGGCAAATCCCGATTTCAGACAATAGTGTCCTCACTTACTGAGTTTCAAGTGAATAGTTTGTCAGTTCGGAGGCTCCTCAGTAACGTGCAGCATTGTGTGTTTCCCTATACTGCGCAGAATGGGTTTACACTGAGGCCACATTGATGGAGTTTGGCTGAGCACCGGCCCTGGCTGGTCGAGAAAGTGTTTCGGAACATCACCCTCTCTCTGTGGTAGTTCACAGCCTGCTATCGGTTAAGATGGGTTTTGTAACAACCCACCTCTCAGTGACACCTGGTGTTTCCCATTCTTTGATAGAAAGGGATTGTGTTGGTGGATCTTGCTCAGGCAGCTTGCTCCAAATGGGAGCCCAGATAAAACAGGGCAATGGGTGGGTTCAGCAGGTCATTAGGAATGAGGCGACAATGGGGGCTGCAGTTAGAGCGTGGTGCTGGAAAAGGCACAGCAGGTCAGGCAGCATTCAAGGAGCAAGAGAGTCAAGGTTTCAAACTGGACACTTCTTCAGGACAGTTACAATGACCAATGTCACATGGATTCAGATTTTGTTTGCGTGAGGACTTTGCTGTACCATCGTGGACAGGTGGGAGGAGTCCTGCCTGAAATGTCAACTCTCTGGTTCCTGGGATGCTACCTGACCAGCTGTGCATTTTCCAGCACCATGCTGTAACAAATCAGGTAATGATCAGCATGGATGACTTTGATAACCTTGTGTGCTTTTGTCAATCTGTGGATGTGTGTGGGGGCATGGTATTTGTGAGGACAGATGACTGGGAGGGCTCTTGTGCACAGAGGTCCAGTTATGAAGTGTATTGTTGAGTTATTGAATCGTCAAAAAGATGTGTGAGTGTGCAAGTGCTGTAGTGTAGTGTCTAATAGGAAAAACACTGAGATCTGGAGTGTTGTGTTACCTGCTCTCCCACAGAGGATCAAACAACTTTGTCCAACAGGAAGTTTCCCATGTTGCCCTTTGTTGCTGTTATCCTTTGGTGTTCCCCAAAAAATAAGGTGCTTTCATTTGGGATTGTTATTTTGTCTTTGGCTACCAATTTCGATAAATGTCTATTAGGCTGTATTGCCAAGCCGAGGTACAATTCTAGTGATCTCTATGGAGAATGCTGGGTAAACTGTGGGGTATTCCAGGACCAGTGTGTTCTCCGAATCTGGGAGGGGGAATCTCCCTTCACAAGGAGAGGGCCTGAGGAGAGGAGCTTGGGATTGTGAGCCTGGACATCAGGCAGGAAGCTTTGCTCCATCCCAGATAAAGTGTCTGCTTTCTACACCAGAGCATTACTATGACAAGTGTTGTGGAGATTCAGATTTTATTTGCGTGAGGGCTATGCTGTACTATCTTGGACTGGTGGGAGGAGTCGTATCAAATTTTAAAGTTTTTTTGATTGAGGTGGCTATCCAACCTGGGTCATGGCGATGGATTCACTGCTGAATACCTTCATGAGAAAGGGACGCAATGCCCTATCATTTATTCATCCATATTGTGGAGCTCATCCATTCCTGGATGCTGTGGACTGATTCAATGCTCAGTACTCAGTACAGTACATTGTCGTTCATACAGTGTGGATATAGAATTCTGGAGGCAAACTGAACTGTGAACACTCTGGAACTAAATATAGAAATTTTGCAATCAATGCCCATTGAGTCTCTTCTTTGTTTTCCTGATCTCAGGTGTCTTTGTGTGGATGCTGTAGTCTTCTTGCAAATGCCAGCCAGTCAGAGTAACCTATAAAGTAGGTGAAATCGACTGCAGCTGCCCCCAAAATAATCTTAATACATGACCATGTTTCTGTGTGTAATCAGTTGCTCATGTTCTTCTCTATGTCCTTGAAAAGTACCAATTTAGAGAGAGTTCCGTTTTATTAAACTTCATATAACATGGTTCAGGACCAGAGAATGTTTGATTAATAACCTCAAGTCTCCTTTTTTCCATTCTCTTACAGTTTGTCTAGTGGTGATTGTAATCTTAGCTCGGGGCAAATGTGGACTTTCTGCATGCAGCACACGTTATCTGGTGGCCATGACAGCATCAGATCTACTGTTCATTGTTTTTTATATCATCCTTCGCCGATTTCAACGTTATTATTATCCACCGTGTTTCCTGCAAATCACTCCTGTTTGTACTGTTCTCTATGTCCTCAGCCGCTTGACCATTGATTGTTCTGCGTGGTTCACCATTGCTTTTTCCTTTGATCGATTTGTTGCCATTTGTTTTCATGAGATGAAAACTAAGTATTGCACAGAGAAAACTGCAATGAGGGTTCTCGCAACAATCTGCATCTTCTTTTGTTTAAAGAACATTCCTAACTCCTTTGTATATAAACCTGGAAAGATCATCAACAACGTTCCATGGTACTGCTATGTCACAAACAGTTATGTTTCTGACCCTCGGTGGACAAGTTTTAAATATTTTGAGACGTTTTTAACACCAATGTTCCCATTCACTTTTATTGTCTTTATCAACATTCTGATTGTCAGACATGTCTTTGAGGCTATTAAGGTGCGGAAGGAACTGAGGGGTCAAAGAAAAACACAGAATGATCCAGAGATAGAAAGCAGGAAGAATTCTGTGATTGTACTCTTTGCCATATCTGCCAGCTTCATACTTCTCTGGTTGTTGCATATTTTACATTATTTTAATGCCAGTTATTCCTTGGATTATGTTTCTTTTGGTCTCTTTGTTCAGATTGGATATATGCTGAGGAACTTAAGTTGTTGCACAAATGCGCTTATTTATGTGGTGACGCAGAAACATTTCAGAGACCAGTTAAAGTATGCCATAACATATCCAGTTATAAAAATAATTCAATTGATGAATCAATCCAAGTAACTGAGAGCCGACATTAGATGTAGCAGAATGAGGAGTCCACGTGAGGAATGGACCGAAAGGAGAAGGAGGAGCAGCAACATGACAAAACTCCTTTCCTAATGGGCAAGGAATGACTCCATCTGAGGAGCGAAATGACAGAGACTGGAGGTGGAAAGCCAGGGCAAAGTGTTGTTAGCAATCAGCAACAATTCATAGAAAATGGAACAACACAAATCAAACCAACGGAGGAATTAGATACATTCATCCCAAGTAATCAGTTCATAGTGAGTGAAGTGGGTAGGAAAATAAATGATATGGAAGAAGGTGTAATCGTTCGCTGCAGGCCAACAACAGGCTCCCGTCCATTCTTCATCACAGAATTTTCTGATCCACACATCTGGGCAAAATAAAAAAGAAGAGATGTTTCCTGTTAGAAAGAGGAAATAACATATTGTAAAGATTCTGTATCTTTTGATTGGACATTCATTTTCAATAATAATTTACTTTATTTCTATTTAATTCCTCGCTTTGATTCCTGGCAATCACAAGTTAAGATTTTCACTATTATCAGTAGGAAAACCCAAAGACTTCAGGAATTTGCTAAGTTTTGAGAAGATTTGTAGTTCATGTTGAGTTTCTAGGGTGAGGAACTCCATCAACAAACACATTGACTTGGATCTGGCCTCTCATGTCCTTCTTAAATCTTTCTCCTCACACCTTAAAAATATACTCCCGAGGTTTGATCTCTCCCACCCTAGGGAAAAGACCCTTGTCATTCACCTTATTTAGGCATCTGAAGATTTTTAAACATCAATAAGGTCACCACTCAGCCTCCAATGCAAAAGCCCATTTTTATATTTCAAACACTCGATTTCTGGCAACATCTTGGTATATCTTTACTGAACCCTCTCCAGTTTAATAATATCCTTCCTATAACGGGGCGATGAGAATTGCACACATCCGGAAGAGGCCTCATCACTGTCCTGTACAAATTCAACGTAATGTCAGAACTCCTATACTCAAAGGTCTGAACAATGAAGGCAAGCATGCTAAATACCTTCTTAGCCACCCTATCTAACTGTGATGCAAATTTCAAAGAATTATGTCCCTGAACCCAGAGGTCTCTCTGCTCTACAACACTGCCCAGGGCCCTTCCATTAAGTCCTGTCCTTGTTTGTATTACCACAATGCAATGCCTCACCTCGATCCAAATTAAACTCCATCTGCCACTCCTCGGCCCATTGACCCAATTGTTCAAGATCTCTTTGTAATCTTGGGTAACATTCTTCACTGTCCATTTTATCATTTTGGTGTCATCCACAAACTTACCAAACATGGCTCCTATATTCTCATCCAAATCCTTCACATAAATGTCAAACACAAGTGGAGCCAATACCGATCCCTGTGGAACACCTCTGGTCACAGGCCTCCAGTCTGAAAAACAATGATCCACCATTCCCTGCTGTCTTCTACCACAAAGCCAATTATGTATCCAATAGGCAAGTCCACCCTGAATCCCATATGATCTAACTTTACTGTTGTGGTTCTGATCGCCGTGCTGGGAGTTTGTGTTGCAAACATTTCGTCCCCTTTCTAGGTGACATCCTCAGTGCTTGGGAGTTTCCTGTGAGGCGCTTCTGTGGTGTTTCCTCTGGCATTTGTAGTGGCTTGTCTCTGCCGCTTCCGGTTGTCAGTTCTTGTTGTCCGCTGCAGTGGCCGGTATATTGGGTCCAGGTCGATGTGTTTGTTAATAGAATCTGTGGATGAGTGCCATCCACAGAAAGGGGACAAAACGTTTGCAACACAAACTCCCAGCTCGGCGCACAGAACCACAACAATGAGCACCGGAGCTACAAATCTTCTCCCAAACTTTGATCTAACTTTACTAGATAGTCTACCATGCAGAGCCTCATCAAAGGCTCCACTAATGATCAAGCAAACAATATTTATTGCTCTGTTCTCATCAATCATTTTGGTTACTTCTAAAAGCAACCCCAGTCAAGTGTGTGAGACATGATTTTCCTCACACTAAACCATACTGACCATCTCTGATCAATTCTTTCCTCTCCAACCTGTGTAAATCCTATCTTTCAAAATCAGCTCTAACAACCTATCCACCCCCGAAGTCAGACTCACAGGTTAATAGTTTCCAGGCTTCTCCTCACATTCCTTCATAAACAATGACACATTCGCCACACCCCAGTCCTCCAGTTCTTCACCCATGTTTACAGATGATATAAATATTTCAGCTAGGGGCACTGCAGTTTTTCCCTAACCTCCCAAAATGTCCTGGGACACATTTGATCAGGTCCTGGAGATTTATCTATCTTTATGATTTTTAAGATCTCCAGCATTCCTCTTCTGTACTGTGAACTGTTCCCAAAGCATCAATAATTATTTCCCTGATTTCTCTAGCCTCCAAATCTTTTTCAACAGTAGAAGCTGTATAAAATATTCATTTATATCTCTTACATCTCTTGAGGTTCAACAACCTCGTTGGTCTTTAAGGGGTCCTACTCTCTCTCCAGTTGCTCCCTCACTCTTAATATATTTATAGAATCTCTTTAGATTGTCTTTACATTATCTGCTAAAGCTTTTTTCATCCATCTCCTATTCCCTCTTTGCCTTCCTCATTTCCTTCTAAGGATGTCCCCACAATCTTTACAGTCTTCAAGACATTCAGTTGATCCTAATTGTCTCTCTGATATATATTTTATTCTCGACTTGAACTTCAATATCTTTATTCATCCATTGTTCCCTAATTTTACCAGCCTTGCCTTTCATTCTAATAGGGACAGAATGCTTCTGAACTCTTGTTATCACACTTTGGAAGGTCTCCCACTTGTCAGTCATCCTTCTACCTGCGATCATTCTGCTCCATCAACTTTTGAAAGTTCTTGCTTCATACCCTCTCATCCCCATGTGCCTTACTCCAGTTAAGAACTTTAACTTTCACCCTTTTACATAACTATTTTAATATTACTGGTATTATGATCACTGGTCCAAAAGGGTTCCCCGACTAACACATTGGTCACTTGCTCTGCCTTATTTCCCAAGAGAAGTTCAAATTTTGATCCATCTCTCATAGGAACATGTTGATAACGAAAATTTTCTTGCAATTGAACAAATCCTTCACCATCAGAACCTTTAACACCATTGCAGTCTGAGTCAATGTTTGCAAAATTAAAATCCCCTACTATTGCAACCTTATTATTCTTACATATATTTGAGGTCTCTCTGCATATTTGCTTCTCAACTTTCCTCTGATTATTGGGGAGCCGACAGTCCAATCCCATTAAGGGATTATTTCTAATCTTATTTCTGAATTCAACCCATATATTTTCACTAAATGATCCCTCAGAAATATCTTCTTTAATTACAAGAGTAATATTTTCATTAATCAAAAATCCAGTCCTTCTCCCGCCTTGCCTCTTTCTGTCTTTTCTGTATCATCAAAAACCCAGAGCATTGAGCTGCCAGTCTTTTCTATTCTTCAGAGCTGAAAATGTGTTGCTGGTTAAAGCACAGCAGGTCAGGCAGCATCCAAGGAACAGGAAATTCGACGTTTCGGGCCAGAGCCCTTCATCAGGAATGAGGAGAGGGTGCCAGGCAGGCTAACATAAAAGGTAGGGAGGAGGGACTTGGGGGAGGGGCGATGGAGATGTGATAGGTGGAAGGAGGTCAAGGTGAGGGTGATAGGCCGGAGTGGGGGGGGGGCGGAGAGGTCAGGAAGAGGATTGCAGATTAGGAGGGCGGTGCTGAGTTCAAGGGAATCGACTGAGACAAGGTGGGGGGAGGGGAAATGACGAAACTGGAGAAATTGGAGTTCATCCCTTGTGGTTGGAGGGTTCCCAGGCGGAAGATGAGGCGCTCTTCCTCCAACCGTCATGTTGTTATGTTCTGGCGATGGAGGAGTCCAAGGACCTGCATGTCTTCGATGGAGTGGGAGGGACAGTTAAAGTGTTGAGCCACGGGGTGGTTGGGTTGGTTGGTCCGGGAGTCCCAGAGGTGTTCCCTGAAGCATTCTAAGGCTTTCCATTCTTCAGCCAAATTTTTGTAATAGCAATGACATCCCAGACCCATGTTCCCTTACATGCCCTGAGTTCATCAGACTTATCCATAAGACCTCTTGTATTGAAATAAATGCAGTTTAAATGTTCAGTGTTTCTTTGTTCTTGGACTTGTTCTTGTCTGTCTTTTCAAATTAAGTTGCTGTTTTCTGATTCAGAATCATTGTCAGCTTTCTTTCTAGTTTCATTTTGTTTAGAAAGTCCCCACCCACCCCTATCAAATCTTACAATTTCCCAAAATAGAACTAGCAAATCTCCCCACCAGGATATTTGTCCCCTTCCAGTTCAGTTGAAACCCATCCTTTTAAACAGGTTTTTTCTGTCCCAGAAGAGATCCAAATGCTCCAAGAAAGTGATTCCCTGCACATTGCAGCACCTCATCAACGGTTGATTTATCTGCCCTGTTCTTTTATTCCTTCCCTCATTAGAACTTGGCACCAGAATTAAACCGGGAAGAAGTGAGGACTGCAGATGCTGGAGATCAGAGCTGAAAATGTGTTGCTGGAAAAGCGCAGCAGGTCAGGCAGCATCCAAGGAGCAGGAGAATTGACGTAAGGGCATGACCCCTCCTGAAGAAGGACTCATACCCAAAACGTCGATTCTCCTGCTCCTTGGATGCTGCCTGACCTGCTGCGCTTTTCCAGCAACACAGTTTCAACCAGAATTTAACCAGAGATTACTCTTTTTCATATTCTGTTTTTTAGCCTTTTAACTAACCAGTTATACTCACTCTGTAAAGCTTTAACCCTTTCCCTGACTATGTCATTCCGATCAACGTGTACACCACCTTCCGGCTTCTCACTCTCCCCTTTGCCAATCTGCTTCAAACATTTCAAAACATCCTTCACCCTGGCACCAGGAAAGCAACGTACTATCCTAGATTCGCACTCACTACCACTGAATCTTATGTCTATGCCCCTCTCAGAAGAGTTCCTGAAAACAATTATTCTTTTAAATCTCGACAAATCCATTTAACATAAAATTCATTGTTATCTGATGACCACTTCTATATTTCTCATTCAACGACACCCAAAACGGAATATCTTTGAGAAAAGAAACCACCTTCAAACCTTTCCTGACAGGCAATTATTGATCTGAATGATCCTGCTGTGTAATCACTTCACTAAATCTCCCAGTCATCACACTTAATATCTCTTGCAGGACATCAGTAAGATATTCATCCTAAAAAGAAGAAGCTCTCAATAGCACCTTATATATTTAATTGAACTACCTTTCCTTGCCCACAGATTTAATATGAAGCATACAAAGAAAAATTAAAAACATAAATATTAAAATGAAAACAAACACTTAACTGAACAAATGAAAAAACAACTCGTCCGCAAATAATCCAATATTCAGCTTTCAATGGCCGGTTACAAAAACATCTCCGAGGTCATCGCTATGCACACCTCTCCACAAGCTCCATGTATAAACGATTTGTCCCTCTTCATGTACTTTTTTAACTTAACAGACAGCAGGTTCACCAGTCTGTAGTTGCCCGGATTTCCTTGCTACCTCCTTAAATAATGGCACCATGTTAGGAAGTGACCTTTTCCCTTTCTCCTTCCTGGACCTCTCCATCTCCACTTCCGGCGACAGAGTCAACATGGACATTTACTTCAACCCACAGACTCCCACAGCTACCTGGAGTTCACCTCCTCACACCCCCACTCCTGTAAAAATGCCAACCCTTATTCCCAATTCCTCCAACTCTGCCACATCTGCTCCCAGAAGGACCAATTCCACCATCGAACACCTCATCCTCTGCCATTTCTGGCACCTACAAACAGACCCCACCATCAGAGATATATTTCCCTCCCCATACCTTTTCAATATTCTGCAGAGACCATTCCATCCACGACTCCCTTGTTAGGTCCACATCCCCAACAACCCACTGTCCACTTCCGGCACCGTCCCCTGTCAATGCAAGTTGTGCAAAACCTGCACCCACACCTCCCCCCTCACCTCCATTTAAGGCCCCAAAGGATCCTTCCCCATATCGAAGAGAGATTTACATGTAGTTCCACACATATCATCTACTGTGTCCATTGCTCTCGGTGTGGTCTCCTCGACATTGAGGGGACAGGACGCCTATTTGTAGAATGTTGCAGAGAACATCCCTGGGATGCATGCACTAAACAACCCCATCACTCTGTGGCCGAACACTTTAACTCCCCATCCCACTGCCATAGACATAGAAGTCCAGGGCTTCCGCCACCGCCAAACTCTGGCCACCTGATGCCTGGAGGAAGAATGCCTCATCTTCCACTTTGGGACCCTCCAACCACACGGGGTCAATGTAGATTTCACCAGTTTCTTCATTTCATCTCCCCTCACCATACCCCCAACCCAACCATCCAACCCAGCACTGCCCTCTTGAACTGTCCTACCTGACCATCTTCCTTCCCACCTGTCCAATCCGCCCTCCTTTCTGACATATCATCATCAGCCCCACCTCCAAATACTTATTACATTCCCAGCTACCTTGCCTCTAGCCCCACCCCTCCTCCCATTTATCTCTCAGCCCCCTTGGGCTACCCCCTCATTCCTGATGAAGAGCTTATGTTTGAAATGTCGAATCTCCTACTCCTCAGATGCTGCCTGACTGGCTGTGCTTTTCCAGCACTACGATTTTTGACTCTGATCTCCAGCATCTGCAATCCTCACTTTCTCCAAGAACATGACTCTGCTGAGCAGCATGTCCAAATGCAAACATCATCACCACCATCGACAAAGGGAAGGGGGAAGGAGAGCACTGTGTCTCTGTTACTGACCCACAGTTACCTGGATTACACCTCTTCCCACTCTACTTCCTGCAAAAGTGCCATCCCGTATTCCCAATTACTCCGCCTCGGCCGTATCTGCTCCCAGGAGGACCAGTTCCACCACAAAACACACCAGATGGCCTCCTTCTTAAGATATGTAATTTCCCTACTCATGTAGTTGAAGATGCCCTCCAATGCATCTCATCCACATCCCGCACCTCCATCTCAAACCCCACCCCTCTAACCATAACAAGGACAGAAGTCCTCTGGTCCTCACTTTCCCCCCTACCGACCTTTGCATCTGCTGACATTTCTGTCACCTCCAAACGGACCCCACCACCAGAAATTTATTTCCCTCTCCAACCCTTTTCCGTTTTCTGCGAAGGCTGTTCCCTCCGTGACTACCTGGGCAGGTCCACGCGCCTTCCCCCCAACAACCCCTCCCCTCCCATCCTGGCACCTTCCCCTGCCACCTCAGGAATTGCAAAACTTGTGCCCACACCTCCTCCCTCACCTCCATCCAAGGCTCTAAAGGAGCCTTACACACCCATCAAAGTTTCACCTGCACATCCACCACTGTGTATTATTGTATTGGTTGCTCCTGATTATTAAAGGATTTTGTTTCAGGCAAAAGCCCTTCATCCTGATATTAAAGGATTGGACACTCTGGAGGCAGGAAACATGTTTCCGCTGATTGGTGAGTGCCGAACCAGAGGACACAGCTTAAAAATACGGGAAAGACCATTTAAGACAGAGATGAGGAAAACCCTCTTCACCCAGAGAGTGGTGGCTGTGTGGAATGCTCTGCCCCAGAGGAGAGTGGAGGCCCAGTCTCTGGGTTCATTTCAGAAAGAGTTGAATAGAGCTCTCAAGGATAGTGGAATCAAGGGTTATGGAGATAAGGCAGGAACAGGATACTGATTAAGGATGATCAGCCATGATCATATTGAATGGTGGTGCAGGCTTGAAGGGAAGAGTGGCCTATTCCTGCACCTATTGTCTATTGATGCAGCTTCCTCTACATTGGGGAGACTGGATGACTCCTCGCACAGCGCTTTAGGGAACATCTCCAGGACACCCGCACCAATCAACCCCACCACCCCATGGCCCAACATTTCAACTCCCCCTCCCACTCTGTCGAGGACATGCAGGTCCTGGACCTCCTCTACCACCGCTCCCTCACCACCCAACGCCTGGAAGAAGAATGCCTCATCTTCCACCTCAGAACACTTCAACTGTAGGGCATCAATGTGCACTTCACCAGTATCTTCATTTCCCCTTCCCCCACCTTACCCCAGTTCCAACCTTCCAGCTCAGCAATGTCCTCATGACCTGTCCTATCTGCCAATCTCCCTTTCCACCTGACCACTCCACCCTCCCCTCTGACCTATCATCTCCATTCCCACACTCATTCACCTATTGTACTCTTTGCTACATTCTCCTCAGCACCCCAACACCCCCCCCCCCCCCAGTTATCTCTCCACCCTGGAGGCTTCCTGTCTCTATTCCTGATAAAGGGCTTTTGCCCAAAACATCGATTTTCCTGCTCCTCTGATGCTGCCTGACCTGCTGTGCTTTTCCAGCGCCACTCTGATTTAAACTCTGGTTTCTAGCATCTGCAGTCCTCACTTTTGCCACGGTAGAGCAGAGTGACCCCACTATGTCTCTGTCACTGACCCGGGGAAAACAGACTGACCCCACTGTGTCTCAGTCACTGACCCGGGGAGAGCAGACTGACCCTACTGTGTCTCTGTCACTGACCCAGGGAGAGCAGAGTGACCCCACTATGTCTCTGTCACTGACCCGGGGAGAGCAGATTGACCCTACTGTGTCTCCGTCACTGGATTCTGTACGTGGGTATATCTTCTGGCAAAGGAGCAAAGCTTGATCTTCTTTTGGGAAATAAGGCAGAGCTGACTGAGGTGTCAGCTGAGGAGCACTTCGGGATCAGTGATCATAATTCTACTTGCTTCAAAATCATGACGGAAAAGGATGGATTGGATCCAAAAGTTAATTTCTAAATTGGTGAAAGGATTGGGCAAGACTTTTCAGAAATTGATTAGGGGCAGATGTTCACAGGTAAATGGATGGTTGGAAAATGGGAAGCCTTTGAAAATGAGATAGTAAGAGTTCAGGGACAGTATGTTCCTGTTAGGGTGAAGGGCAAGGTTTATAAGTGTAGGGAATGCTGGATGACCTATAATAGTAACATGCTTCCCTGTCAATGTAACCTTCTCTAAGATGTGCACTCCTCCACGTTTCTGTGACATCATCCTGCCCCAAAACATCACCCGATCATTGTAACCACCTCCAGACCCTACCATCCCTTTCCTATCTCTGTAAACTGCTCCAGCATCTCCACCCCTCCCTCTCTCTGTATCCTCCAGCCTCTTCACCAAAAGCAGGTTCTGTCATGTCCAGTGCACATGTAGGAGACATGTCAGTGCACAAAAATTGCTCATTAGTGACAGGCTTTTTGTTTCATGCGAAGTTCTCAGGATCTAGGTGGAAAGGCCAAACGCACCAACAGCCAAAGGACATTTCCCTGTGTCTTCCCACTGAAACTGGGCTGGAACAGAATTTCTGTAAATCCAATGAAATGGTTGCTTGACTCCAGGTCCGTTTGCTGAAACAAGATCCTTTAAAACTGAGAGTAACTGGCAATGTGAGAGTTAATGATGAGAAAACAGGCACTCTGATTCTGAGAGTAAATGTGCGTCATGCAAACAGTGAAGTGGGACATGACAGAGTACCTCATTTTCTTATCTCTGTCACCATTTTCTTGTTTTGTTTGTTTTCAGATAACAGTTAATGCGGATCATTTACAACCCAATCTTTTGTTCCTTCCCTTCTCCCATCCACCCGCCTCACCCCCACCTTCTGCCCCACCCTGTTCTTTGCACCATTTTGGTCAATCTTGTTACTCTGTCATTTAAGCCTCTTTTGTCCTCCAGCCAATCACAACCTTTCCCTTCTGCTCTTCTTTCCACCTTCCAGCTGAGACACAGGTAACAATGAGGTAGTTCCCTCTCACACACACTCACATTATCACTGACAGAGGTACACAGACACAGAGGAGTCATCAATCCCACAGGCTCAGACAGAGACAGTGTTCAATCCCACTATGACCCCACCTTCCAGTGACATGTTTTTATTGTAATACTCAAACAGAGAGAAAGAAATGATTTATATTTCACTCCAAACTGGTCTGGAAACTAATCCCAGCCTCCAAATCTCATTGACGATAAGATTGAAAAGGACTGTATTAATCTCTCAATAGTAACCCACAGCAACCAACTGAATAATATGTTATGGAGATTTATAATTTGAAAAGCTGTCTACTCCAGATCCTGTGAACATTAAATGAAAACAGACACTGCTGGAAATACTCAGTCACTTTCTCTGATGAAAAGTCATTGACCAGAAACGTTCATTCTGTTTTTCTCTCTACAAATGCTGCCCTACCTATAGATTATTTGCAGCAGCTTCTGTTTTACAGCATGTAAGTTCACTCCATGTTCAGAAGGCATGCAAGTTATTCAATTCAAATGGATACTCCCTTTGGAGTTCAGGTTCTTTATAATTGATATACTACATAGAAAATTATTTGTACACTGCAATTTTAAAGATACAATTACAAACACAAATAGAGCTAAGCATTAAATATATGAACATAATTCATCAGACTTGTAAAGAATAACAGAGACCTGAATGAAGAGTGAATCTCATTCTCATTTACAATATCAAAGACCTAGAAAAAGATTCTACAAATCACACTTACAGATTGTAATGCCCAAAGACCCCACTATCAGCTCCATACACTTTAACTTGTGGACCAGTCTATCTTTTTCCATAGCTGTTTTAAAACTAATCAAATAGCAGTTGGTGCTCCCCCACTAATACCCCAGTCACTTGTCCTGCCTTATTTCCCAAAAGAAGGTTGGGTTTTGCCCCTTTTCATGGAGGGTCACCTTCATATTAATTGAGGAAGTTTTCCTGAATATACCTAATACGTTGGCCAATCCAGTTCCAGTCTATATTTGGAAGGTTAAACTCCCCTTTTCTTGTAACCCTATCATTCTCACAGCCTTTGGCGAGCTCCCTACATATTTTCTCCCCAATTTCCTGTCGAAGTATTGGGGGAGCGGGGCTAGAGTATAATATCCCAACAACGTGATCACACTCTTCATTTTTCTCAGTTCCATCCATACAACTTCACTGGATGATCCATCAGGAATATCCTCTCTAAGTGTTGCCATGACATTTTCCCTTATCAAAAATGTCACTCCCCTCCTCTCTTGCCTCTTCTTCTCTCCTTCCTGTAGACACACCTCCAGTGCAGGTTTGCATTTGAACACAGTCCTTGTGGTTCAGAGGTAGGGACACTGCCACTGCACCACAAAAGCCCTCACATATCAGAATTAAACCACACAGAACACTCATAGCACCTGACACAATAAGAGACATCAATGTTAGAGTGTCTGTAAAATGGCGACCACTGGACTAGAACGTAACATCTTCCATCACAAAGTGCAGGGAGCAACTCTCACCCAGATTTACAAAGCCTCAATAGTTGAAATCACTTATCAGGAATACTTCCATGGCAAGAATCATTTTGAATAATTTATTGATAATTCCAAATATTTTAAGCATTGAGGTCATCTGTGTTTTCGTGCTGCAGTCAATCTCTCTCCATCAAACACTGATGTCTCATGTTTCCCAACCCTTTAACCTAGACCATGGAGGATCACCTGGGGATTGTGAGGTGCCACCATTCTTCAAATTAATGTTTTGTTCAAACGTGAACAAACAGATTACGAAAATGCAAGTGTTCACATAAATATATATGTATTTCTAAAACTAAGTTTGAAGACTGGACAATTCCGATCACATCAATTAATGAAATGAGAACTTTCATTCCACAATCAATATGGTTTTCCAAACAAACACTTCCATCTGTAAATCTTATTGTGTTCCAAAGGTAGCATTCTCTCAAGAATGCCCACTCAGTAACCTAGTCCCTCAGTGAGCTGGATAGCTGGTTTACAATGTAGAGGCACACAAATTGCATTGGCCCTGTTCCCACATTAGCTGATGCCACCAGGAAGGACTCTTCTTCTTACTCTGGCCTGAGCTATGGTGACTCCAAGGTTACACTCAGCACCTGTTGCCCCTCTCCGATGAGGGAGTGGTGTGTGCCTTAGAGAAAAAGAGATGATACCAGAGGGTGGTGTGAGTATGACTGGGTTTAATGTTAAGGCTGCATTTGAATGAGTGTGACATCAAGGAACCTGAGCAAATCTGGAGCCAATGGAAATCGATGACATCTCTCTGCTGGTTGGAGTTGTACCTGGCACAAAAGAAGAAGGTTGTGATTGTTGGCGATCAGTCAACACAATGAAAGAACATTTCTGTTGGAGTTCCTCAGGAGAATGTCCTCGGCCCAACAATCTTCAATAGTTTATAAATGTACATCTCTCCATCTTAAGGATTTTAGCCAATGTTTGCACAATGTTCAACAGCATGTGTGACTACTCAGATACTGAAGCAACCCTTGCCAAGTGCAGTAAAACCTGGATAATATCCAGGACTAGGAAGAATAGCGACAAAGAACATTCGTGCCATATAAATGCCAGACACTGATCATCTCCAACAACAGAGAATCAAACCATCATCCACTGATAATCAATTGGGTTACTGTTGCTGAATCCACAATGATCAACATCTTGGGGTTACCATTGACCTGAAAATGAATTGTACTAGCGATCTAAATACAGTAACAACAGAGCAGGTCAGAGGCTCGGAATATTGCAGTGAATGACTCACCTCCACCCCCATAGACTGTCCGCCATATACGATACACCAGTCAGGATTGTGATGGAATACTCCCCACAGGCCTGGATGGGGGCAGCTCCAACGGTATTTCAGAAGCTTGGCACCAGCCAGGATAAAAGAGTCAACTTGATTGCCATGACATCCACAAACATCCATGTTATTTTCAGCACTGACCCGCAGGAGCAGCAATGTACACCATTGACAAGGTGCCCTCAGAAATTCACAGAAGCTCCTTAGACAGCACTTTCCAAACCCATAGCACATTCTCAACAACCACTAAGGATGAGCAATAATTGCCGGCCCAATCAGCAATGCCCAGGAATGGATTACAATGTTGTCCAATCATAACCAATGGTGGGCACTGGGTTTTTGGTTTTGTGAGTGTAAGCTGGTTGGGTCCAAGCAGTAACCTGTTTGTTATGAAGACCTGAAGAGAAATGCTGTTTGGAACAATCTGTCAGTCTTTCAGAGGCGTGATCTACATACATAATGTCACACAGACACTGACATTCATATACCAGAGTACACGCACGTGAGATCGGTAGAAGCAATTTAAAACGTATTTGTATCTGGACTGAAGAATATTTGGAAACACAATTAAAAATATTGTCATGAAATCAATCTGATAAGGAAGTTATTTCCAAATTAGATATTTTCAAAGTGCTTGAACTTTATCATAATTTGATCTGGGTGTGATAACCAGGCATGTTTGTGCTGTATGTTTTCAACAGATTTCAGTCTAAAAATTAAACCAAACAAATGGGTGGACCTGTATTTATTGGACAATCAAAGTGGACATGGTTAGTATTGAAGAAAAATCCCTGGAAATGAAAGGTTAACTCTGGTGTCTCTTCACAGATGCTGCTGAGCTTTTCCAGCAAATTTTGCTTTTGTTTCTGATTTAAAGCGTCTGCAGCTTTTTTTTGGATATGGTCAAAAGATTTATGACCTTCAATAATTAGACCCTGCTATTGAAGGTTCAAGACAAACTTGAAATCATTGATATTCTGATTTGAGTCACACACAAAGATGTTGGTTGGGATTATGCCAGACATCAATGTCAATGCACAATTCCATTTGGACACTGAGGTTGTGAAGCTGACATGTGCTGGATATGGTTGATGAGGGATTCAATGTAAGACTCCATGTGCTGCAGTATTCCACCACCTTTGTAACACTTTCATTAAGGAGCTGGTCCAGGGTGCAGAAGTAAAGCGCCTTTATTGGTCAGTGCATTGTGTGTAGGAGTGTGGCTGTACATGACATTAGTTAAACCACTTTTGGAATACTATATTCAATTATGGTCTCCCTGCTATAGGAAAGATGTTGTTAAACTTGAAATGTTGCAGGTGAAATGTATAAGAATGTCACTGGGGCTCGAGGGGTTGAGCTATTGGAGACTGAGAAGTGACCTGTTGCTGAACAAAGAGATCTTGGAGTGCAGGTTCGTAGCTCTTTGAAAGTGGAGTCGCAGGTAGATAGGATAGTGAAGAAAGTGATTAGTATGCTTTCTTTTATTGGTCAATGTGCTGAGTACATGAATTGGGAGGTCATGTTGTGGTTGTACAGGACATTGGTCAGGCTACTGTTGGAATACTGCGAGCAATTCTGGTCTCCTTCCTATTGGAAACATGTTGTGAAACTTGAAAGAGTTCTGAAAAAATTTCCAAGGATATTGCCAGGTCTGGAAGATTTGAGCTATAGGGAGAGGCTGAACAGGCTGGGGCTGTTTTTTTCCCTGGAGCATTGAAGGCTGAGGGGTGACCTTCTAGAGATTTATAAAATTATGAGAGGCCTGGATAGGATAAATAGAAAACTGCCCGTTAAATCCCTTTTAAGTCTTTCCCCTCTCACCTTGTACCTACAAGGTCTAGTCTTGGAAATAGATATTGGCTATTTCTCATATCCATGCCCCTCATGATTTTGTAAGTCTCTACAAGGTCACCCCTCAACCTCCAATGTTCCAGGGAAAATAGCCCCAATCTATTCAGCCTCTCCCTGTAGCCCAAAACCTTCAATCCTACAACACCCTTGGGAAGCTTTTCTGAACCATTTCAAGTTTTATAACACTCTTCCTATAGCAGGAAGAACAAAATTGAATGCGATATTTCAATAGTGACCTTACCACGGTCCTTGGCAGCCACAAAATGACCTCCTAACTCCGAAATATTCAATGCAATGACAATAAAAGCATGCAAACCCGGTATTGCAAAGTAGAGAGAGTGGGAGCGGGCAGTGTGAGGGAGAGAGAGAGAGATTGGGAGCTGGCAGTGTGGGAGAGAGAGAGTGGAGATGGCAGTGTGGGAGAGAGAGAGTGGAAGCGGGCAGTGTGAGGGAGAGAGAGAGAGGGAGCGGCAGCATGAGGGAGAGAGAGAGGGAGTGGGCAGTGTGAGGGAGAGAGAGAGAGTGGGAGCGGACAGTGTGAGGAAGCGAGAGAGTGGGAGCAGGCAGTGTGAGGGAAAGTGAGAGTGGGAGTGGGAAGTGTGAGGGAGAAAGAGAGAGTGGGAGAGGCCGTGTGAGTGAGAGTGGGAGTGGGCAGTGTGAGGGAGAGAGAGAGTGGAAGCGGGCAGTGTGAGGGAGAGAGTGAGGGAGCAGGCAGTGTGAGGGAGAGAGAGAGAGTGGGAGCGGACAGTGTGAGGAAGCGAGAGAGTGGGAGCAGGCAGTGTGAGGGAAAGTGAGAGTGGGAGTGGGAAGTGTGAGGGAGAAAGAGAGAGTGGGAGAGGCCGTGTGAGTGAGAGTGGGAGTGGGCAGTGTGAGGGAGAGAGAGAGTGGGAACGGGCAGAGTGAGGGAGAGAGAGAGTGGGAGCCGGCAGTGTGAGGGAGAGAGAGAGTGGGAGTGGGCAGTGTGAAGGAGCGAGAGAGTGGGAGCTGGCAGTGTGAGGGAGAGGGAGAGTCGGAGCCGGCAGTGTGATGGAGCGAGAGAGTGGGAGCGGACAGTGTGAGGGAGAGAGAGAGGGAGCCAGCAGTGTGAGGGAGCGAGAGAGTGGGAGCGGGCAGTGTGAGGGAGAGCGACAGGGAGCCGGCAATATGAGGGAGAAAGGGAGCGAGCAGTGTGAGGGAGAGAGTGATGCAAGTTATCCAAGATTGTAGAACAGGCACAGTAGGCCCATCTGCTCCAGTCTGGCCATATTTCTTTCACTTCTCTCTCCTTTTAGTATTTTTTTCCCTTACCTTCTGGAGTTCCATCGAGGGGCAGCGGTGGTGATGCATTGTGGGAAGTGTGGCAGCAGCCGTGTGTCCTGAGTTCTGCCGGATGGCCATTTTGGGTGTGGATGTGGCTTTGGGCCTGAGACTAGCATGGTCAGAGCAAGTCCGAAGTGTCGATGGCAGAGATGCATAAATGATGAAAAGTGTCACACCGCTGGAAAGCTATTTTCTATCACCACCCTCTGTCTCCTATCTTCTATATCCAAGTGTCTAGTATTCTCCTTGTATTCCATGGGACCTCATGTTGCTAAACAATTGACCATGCACAACTTTGTTGAATGCCTTACTGAAATACATTTTGATCACATTCACCACTCTGCCTTCATCAATCCTCTTCATTACTTCTTTAAAAAAACTTAATTAAGTTAATGAAACATGATTTCCCAACATGTTGACAAACTCTAATCTGTCCATGGCTTTCCAAATTTATGTAAATCCTCAGGATCTCCACTCAACATATTGGTGGCCACCGATATCAGGCTCACTGATCTATAGTTCCCTGGCTTCTCCTTCCCACATTTCTTGAATAATGACACCACGTTAGCCAACCTCCAGCCTTCTGGCACCTTATCAGTGATTATTGATGATATAGATATCTCAGCAAGGAGCCCAGTAATCATTTCCCTAGCTTCTCACAGAGCTCTAGGATACACATGGATGGGTCCTGGGGATATATCAACCTTTATATGTTTAAAGATGTCTAGCACCTCTTCTTCTGTAATATGTTCATTTTTGATGATGTCCATATTACAGATATCTATTTCCCCAAGTTCTCTAGCTTCTATATCCTTCTTCACAACAAACACGAATGCAAAATGCTCATTTAGTATCTCCCACAGTTCCACATGTGGTCTTGTTGATCTATTCTCTCCAGCCCATAGACCTGGGTTCAATTCCCGCCTCAGGCGACTGACTGTGTGAAGTTTGCACATTCTCCCCGTGTCTGCGTGAGTTTCCTCCGGATGCTCCGGTTTCCTCCCACAGTCCAAAGATGTGCGGGTCAGGTGAATTGGCTATGCTAAATTGCCCGTAATGTTAGATAGGGGATAAATGTAGGGGTATGGGTGGATTGCACTTCGGCGGGTTGGTGTGGACTTGTTGGGCCGAAGGGCCTGTTTCCATATTGTAAGTAATCTAATCTAATAATTATCCTTTTGTCTTTAATATATTTATAAAATCCCTTTGGATTCTCCTTCACCATATTTGACAAAGTTATCTTATGTCCCATTTTTACCTTCCTGATTTCTCTCTTATGTACACTTCTACTGCTTTTATACTCTTCTCGAGATTCTCCTGATACCTGCTGTCTATACCTGACATATGCTTCCTTCTTATTCTTGAACAAAATCTCATTTTCTCTTGTTATCTAGCTTTCCCTACACCCACCAGTGTTGCCGATCACCCAAACAGGAACATATTTATCTGGATTCTCATTATCTCATTTTTGAAGGCTTCCAACTTTCAAGCCATCCTTTCCCTGTGAATACCTACCTCCAATCAACTTTTGAAAGTTCGTGCCTAATATCATGAAAATTGGCCTTCCTCAACTTTTAGACCTGCCCTGTCTTTTTCCATCACTATTTTAAATCTAATAGGATTATGGTCACTGGCCCCGAAGGGCTCTCCCACTGATACCTTAGTTACCCGCCCTGCTTTATTTCCCAAGAGGAGGTCAAGTTTTGCTGCCTCTTTAGTAAGTACATCCACGTACTGAATCAGAACATTTGCTTCTACACACCTAACAAATTCCTCTCCACCCAAACCCTTAACACTATGGCAGTCCCAGTCTATGCTTTTGTAAGTTAACCCAGAAGAGATTCCAATTATCCCAAAATATAACTCCTTCTCCCCGACACCAGCTCCTCAGCCATGCATTCTTCTGTTCTGCCCTCCTGTGCACTGGGAGTAATCCAGATATTACTGCTGTAGGAGTGACCGCTGTCTCTGAGGCAAAAAGTCTCTGAAGCCATGGGGAATTCAGCAGGAACAGCAGTTTTTTCGAACAGTAATCGATTACAGCAAAGAGAGGAACTCCAGACGTCACACGGGACGATCGAGCTCTCTCTGTCAAACATCCGCACAATACCATTCTTACAATTTCTGACATCAAAATTATGTCAGTCTACAAATTAACTGTTCTTGTGCAGTTGATCATTGTGAAGTCCACAAGTCAATCAACTAGACGATGGTGACATCAGGCATAAATCAGTTGACGAGGAAGTTAATTCCTCAGGTCTGTAAATTAATCACATCAAATTAATAATTCAATTAATTCGGCATTTTGATTACATCGGGTCATTGTATATTACATATTTGCTAGTCGGAGTCAAACACATGGTGCCCGGTCGCTGATGTGGTCACTTGTTTATCTTGTAACCTTTGTCCCTGAATATCCTGTGATCTGCTGAGATTCACCCTGCTCACCCATATCAGTTCATCATTAATAATGTCTCCGTGGGCGAGCTGCCGTGTCTTTAGTGATGCAGAGAGTCAATCGCCTTAAAACACTTTATGATTTCGTGAAATATTGTACAATAAGTTTCTTTATTTGCGTAGTAAGGTCCCTTTGTTGCTAAACCACTCACAAGCGCTCTATATTTCCTACTTCCGCATTTCATTCAGTCATTCATCAAACTATGGTCTCTCCACTCCCCAGCGCACTATGTCACCCGAAACTATGAAAAGATGAGAACACTAATCCCCCTCAGAACCATCTAGCGGGACTTGAACAGCTTGCAGGACATCAAACAAATTTTCTCCTACAGCACGGACCTGTGAGATACAGATTGCGTGCGGTCTCTGTCGCCTTTACGAAAGTTACTGTCAAATAGCCCTTCCGTGAAATGGAATGAATGAGGGAGTAAACCGGCAATAGGGAGTGAAATCTCTAAACCCAGCTGCGGGAATCCATTTACTAATCCCTCTGCTTTTATTAAGTGCATGCATTATTTCTGATTTGGTTAAATCATATAAGCCTGATATTTTTTCTCGTACTCTCTACCCTAAAAGGACCCACAACTACCCTCGGGGATCTGCTGTTGAAGTTCCTACCTAAATTCCTACTTTCTTTCCTCAGAACCTGGTCCTTTTCCCATCCTGTATCGTGAGTTCCAATGTGTACAGCAACATCCTGCTGGTCCCTCTCCCCTTTGAGAATATTCTGCCCTCTCTGAGATAGTTCTGAATTGTGTGGAGTGCGAGGATATTTGAATAACTGTCTGGATCCAGTTTGGAAGCTCTCTGGACAGATTTCGGACCCATCATTGACTCACTCTTTGTTGGAGGAACAGTGAGGTACAGCAGAACTACATTTGAATTCAGGTATTTCCGAAGTCGTTTTTAATGTATTTGGCAGTGTGTTGGGAAGGTGACTCAGCTGTTTACTGCGGTTATTGAATTGAGCATTAATTGGGTGAGTATTCTGGTTATTGAAGTGGACAAGAACTCAATTATCTTCAACTGAAAAAAAACATCTTGGTTTAGCTTGATTTTAAAATTCAAAGAAATAAAGAGGTGTTAACTCTTTATTGTATAACACTTAAAACTGACCTGCAGTATATTCCTCACAGACTAATCCAACAACAATTAAACATGGTCACACTCACGGAATCACACTTTACAGACTGTCCCAGACAACACAATGCTCACCTCAGGGCTGGTCCTGTCCCACTGGCAGGACAGAGCCAGCAGAGGAAACAGCTCCATGGGATACAGTCAAGTGGGCTGTGCTCTGGAAGTGCTCAGCATTGATGCCAGACCCCATGAAGCCTCATGACATCAGGTTAAACACGGGCATGGAAACATTCTGTGCATCTTAAAAAGTATTCAGGTAAATAAGTCCCTGGGTCCTGATGGGATCGATCCCAACAAATTGCCGCAGCACTGCCAGACATCTTTATATTCGCTTTGGCCACAGGTGAGGCCCCAGAGGACTGGAGAATAGCTGATGTTGTCCCATTGTTTAAGAAGGATAGCAGGGATAACCCTAGGAATTACAGACCTGTGAATCTTATGTCATGTGTTAGGGAAATGATTGGAAAAGATTCACACGGACAAGATCTATACACATTCCGAAGAAAATGGGTTTATTAGTGACATACAGCACGGGGATTTTGTGCGGGAAAGGTCATGACTTACTAACTTGACCACGCTTTTTGAGGAGATGATGAAGGTGATTGATGAGTGAAAACCAGTTGATGTTGTCTACATGGACTTTAGTAAAACTTTGACAAGGTCCCTCAGGGCAAACTGGGACAAAAGCTGAAGTCGCATGGTATCAGGGTGAGTTGGCAAAATGGATTTTCCTATTTAGAACTGACTCAATTGTAGGAGACAGAGGGGAGTGGTGGAGCATGCTTTTCAGAATGGAGGCTGTGACTAGTGGTGTTTCACAGGGATCACTGCAGGGACCTCTACAGTTCAGTGTCTTTCTGAATAATTTGGGGAAAATATGACTGGTCTAATTAGTAAGTTTGTGGATGACACAAAGATCAGGACAATACAAAGATTGGTGGAGTTGCGGATAATGAGGAGGATTGTCAGAGGGTACAACAGAATATTGATCAGTTGGGAACATGGGAGAAAAATTGCAGATGGAGATTAATCCAGACAATTGTGAGGTGATGCATTTGGGAAGGTCAAATACAGTTGGAACTTATACAGTGAATGGCAGGACCCTTTGGAGCATCAATATGCAGAAGGATCTGGGTGTGCAGGTCCACAGATCACTGAATGTGGTGGGTAAGGGAGTAAAAAAGGCCTATAGTATGCTTACTTTCATTGGAAGTGGCATTGAGTATACAAATAGTCCAAAGTTGTGCAGGTTAGGTTAATTGGCCAAGCTGAATTGCCCATAGTGTTCAGGGATATGTCGGTTAAGCGCATTAGTCAGGGAAAATGTAGAGTAATAGGGGAGGGGAATGGGTCTGTGTGGGATACTCTTCAGAGGGTCAGTGTAGACTTATTGGACCAAATGGCCTGTCAGTAGTCTATGATTTCTATGATATGCAAGTTATGCTACAGCTTTATAGAACATGAGTTCAGCTGCACTTGGAATATTGTGTTCAGTGCTGATCATCACACTACCAGAAGAATGTTGATGCATTGAAGGGGATATGGAATAGGTTTAACAGGGTGTTGCGTTGGGATGGGGGATTTTGAAGAAATGTTAGATAGACTGGATTTGTTAACACTGGAACGCAGGACATTGAGAGGTGACCCAATAGAAGTTTATAAGATTGTGAATGGTATTGGATGAAGTGGAAATATGAGGCTTTTTTCCAGGGTGGAGGGGTCATTTGCGAGGGGCACAGGTTCAAACTACAAGGAAGGAAGTTTAAAAGAGATGTGCAAGGCACGTTTTTCACATGAAGGGTGGTGAGTGCCTGGAATGCGCTGCCAGAGAAGATGATGGAAGCAGACACATCAGCAACATTCGATGAATACCTGGACAAACATACAAATAGGAAAGGAACAGAGGAATACTGCACAGTCACTGTTTAGACCACACCTCGAGTATTGAGTTCAGTTTTGGTTTCATTTATTAAAAGGATATATTTGCATTGGAAACGGTTCAGAGAAGTCTCAGTTCCTGGGAGGAAGGGATCCTTATTTCAAAAATCAAGTGACCACTGGATTAGAAATGTTAACTCTCTTATCTCTCCACAGATGCTGCCAGACCTGCTGCTTTTCTCAAGTGATTTCTTTTTTGTGTGATAAAGGAGGTTGATATATAGAATAATAAATACCCTAGAGTGAGTTACAGACTGGAATCTAATCAAGGGGTTCAGAGTAGTGATCTGACTGGAAAGACACTGGAATTCTGAAAATGTGGTTCCATAGATATTTTTACCTCTACACTATCCATGTGAGGGGTCTTTTTAAAAGTAAAGCTCAATAATTAAACTTCCATGTGCACCAGTTTGGGAAAGCCATATCTGGGACTGTATCATCCAAGGTGTGTCTGTATCTCAGTGACCTGGAGTTGTTTCCTGGTTACTGCCTTTTCATAGCATCCTTATTGCAATGTTTTAAATGCAGGAAGAGCTCACTAAACAAAGAAGAACAAAGAACAATACAGCACAGGAACAGGTCCTTCCAAGCCTGCTCTGCACCTTTTGCTCCTTATCATCTACCAATAACTCCACATTCTCACTCCCTAGAGTAGTGTCAGTCACATTACATGCATATTTTGCTTTTAAATACTTGTGGAAACTCTTGCTTTGTTGCTTTTATGATTTTGAATTAGGTTCTGATATTTCCATTTCCTCTTCCTAATTAATCCTTTACCTGTCATTCTTTATTTTCTGATCAATCATCTGACCTGCCACCCTCAAGTTGGACGGTTTCTCCAACTTTTTCAGTCAACTACGGAAAGTGATTCTTTCCTTTAACATTTCTTGTTTCAGTTGGAATATACTTAATCTGAATATTCTGAGGGATCCTCTTATATCTCTGCCACCACTGTCTCGACTGATCTAACTCCTAGCCAGTTATGCCATTCACTTCAGCTGGCTTAGTTTACAAGCTCGCAGAGTAGATCTTGTTTAAATTTGAAATACTTACCTCAGAGTCAATCTTCTTCCATTAAAATTGAATCATATTGTGATGGTTCCTACTTAGGAGTGCCTTTATTCTGAGGTCGTATCATGAATCCTGTCAAATTACACAGTATCAATAAGATGATAATAACATAACCTTCTGCCTGGTTGCTTCAGAACATGCAGCTCTGAGATACTTTCCCGAAGGTCATCAATAACCTCTCATCCATGTCACTGCTGCCAACCTGATTTACACAGTCTTTGTGTAGATTCAAGTCAGCAATGATGATTGCCATCTCACTATCACAAGCAGCTAATATATTTTCATATCTAACATCAGGGGCCTATCGATCAGCCCCATGAGTGGCTGCTTTCCCCTAACCATCCTCATGTCCTATTTATTTACATCAATGTGCACTATGGATTTGTTTAAGTCGGTACAAAAGCTGCCCATATTCAGACACAGAGCTATTATTTTGACTTGTTTGTGCTTCTAACTGGTGCATTCTTGATCTTTTTTCTCTTTGACTCTTCCTGCCATTCTCTGCTTATGACATTATTTTCCTCTTAACTTTAGAAGGTGACAAATATACTGCCGGGGTGGGGGGTATTTCCTCGAGTTACACAGAAAGATTTAAACGCGTAAGGAGTGGGAGGGTGAGCGGGTGACCCAGAGAGATAATTAGAAAAGAGATCATTCTGACCTTGGTGTAATTGGAAAAAGAGGCAAGTCAAACAGTCAACAGGCGCAGGAGCAAATTAAAGAACGAGGTAGGACTGCTGAATTAAACTGCATTTATTTCAATGCAAGAAGCCTGACCAGTAAGGCAGATGTATTCACGGCATGGTTGGGAGCATGCGACAGGGATATCATAGCTGTTCCACAGTTGTGGCTCAGGGATGGACAGGACTGGTAACTAAATGTTCCAGGATATAAATGGTGTTGAAAGGATAGAAAGACGGGCAAGAGAAGAGGGGGCATGCCATTTTTGGTTAGAGATGACATTACAGCTGTACTGAGAGAAGATATTCCAGGGAGCACATCCAGTGAAGTTATTTGGGTGGAACTCAGAAATCAAAAACAGATGAACACCTTATTAAGATTGTACTACTTAACTTCTGACAATAAGTCGGAAACCGAGGAGTAAATTTGCAAGGAGATCTCAGTAAGAATAATAGGTGGTAATGGTAATTACATTCCAAACATAGACTGGGATATGTGTGAAGGGCATGGATGCAAACGAATTTGTTAAGTGCGTGCAAGAAAATTTTCTTGTTCAGTGTGTTGATGTATGTGTTAAAGAAGGAGCAAAACTTGACTTCTCTTGGGAAATAAGGCAGGACAACTGATTTAGGTGTCAGTGGGGGAGCACTTTGGGGCTGGTGATCATAGTTCTATTAGTGTTAAAATTGTAATGGAAAAGGATAGACCTGATCATAAAGTTAAAATTCTAAATTGCAGGAAGATAAATTTGGATAGTATGAGGCAAAAAATTCAAAAGCTGTTTGGCAGGGTGAATATTCGCAGCTAAAGAGATTCCTGGAAAAATGGGAAGTGTTCAAAAATGAGATAACAAGAGTCCAGGGACAATATGTTCCTATTAGGGTGAAAGAAAAGGCTGGTAGGTGTAGGGAATGCTGGATGACTAGTGAAATTGAAGTTTTGGTTAAGAAAAAGAAGGACCATATGTCAGGTAGAGACAGCAGGATTGAGTGAATTCCTAGAAGAATATAAAGTCAACAGGAGAATGCTTAAAGGGGAAAGCAGGAGGGCAAAAAGGGGACGTGAGATAGTTTTGGCAAATAAGATTGAGGAGAATCAAAAGAGATTCTACAAATACATAGAGGGCAAATGATTAACTAGGGAGAGAATACAGCCCCTTAAAGATCAGCAAGGCTACCCGTGTGTGGAACTGTAGGAGATGGGGAGATACTAAACAAGAACTTTGCATCTGTGTTTATTGTGAGGAAGGGTATGGAAGCTACAGAATTTGGGGGAATAAATAGCAATATCTTGAAAAGTGGCTATATTACAGAGGATGAGGTGCTGGACATTTTTAAATGCACAAAGCTGGATAAATCCCAGGATCTGATCAGGTGTACTCTAGAACTTTGTGGGAAGTGAGGGAAGCGATTGTTGGACCCCTTGCTGAGATATTTGGATCATTGATAGCCGCAGGTGAGATTCCAGAAGACTGGAGGTTAGCTAACATTTTGCCAATATTTAAGAAAAGCACTAAGGAACAAACTAGGGAACTATAGGCTGGTGAGCCTGAGATCAATGGCGGACAAATTGTTGGAATGAATCTTGAGAGACAAGATTTAAATATATTTGGAAAGGCAAGGGCTGATTCAGAGTAGTCAACATGGCTTTGTGCGTGGGAAATCATATCTCACTGACTTCTTTGAGTTTTTTTGAAGAAGTGATGAAGAGGATTGATGAAGGCATAGTGGTGGAAGTTGTCAATGTGGACGTCAGTGAGGCGTTTGACAAGCTTCTGCATGGGAGACTGGTTAGCAATGTTAGATCACATGGAATACAGGGAGAACTAGCCAGTTGTATACAAAGTTGGTTCGAAAATAAGAGATAGAGGGTGGTAGTGGAGGGTTGATTTTCAGACTAGAGACCTGTGACGAGCGCTGTGCCACAAGATCGGTGCTGAGTCCACTTTTGTCATTTATAGACATGATCTGGATATGATATTATGTGGTATGGTAAGTATGTTTGCAGATGACACCAAAGTCAGTGGTGTAGTGGACAACCAAGAATGTTTTCTCAGAATAGAACGGCACTTTGATCAGGTGGGCCAATGAGCCAAGGAAAGGCCGATAGAGCTTAATTTAGATAAATGCGTGGTGTTGTATTTTGGAAAGGCAAATCAGGGCAGGACTATTACACTTAATATTAAGGTCCTGGGGAATGTTGCTGAACAAAGAAGCCTTGGAATGACGATTCATTGTTCCTTGAAAGTTGAGTTGGAGATAGATAGGATAATGAAGCAGGCATTTGGGAGATCATGTTGTGTCTTTAAGGGAGATTGGTAAGGCCCCCTATTAGAATACCGCGTGCAGTCCGGGTCTCCCTGCTATAGGAAAGGTGCTGAAACTTGATCGGGTTCAGAAAAAACATTTACATGGATGTTGCTATGGATGGAGGGTTTGAGCGATGGGGAGGGGTGGAATAGACTGAGGCTGTTTTCCTGGGACCATCTTTTTGCAGCAGAGAGCGGCGGGAGCTGGGAACAAGTGAAGTCGGAGCACAGAGGCTGTTGGGAAGGTGAGTGAGTGTTATTTAAGTAGGTATGTTCTAGGCCCCAGGTCCTACACAGTAGGGCTTTCTCAACCCAAAATTAAATTCAACAGACTTGCAACAAAAGACGATTACGCCACAGTTGAAGAGGGTGAAGACATGACTGCCAAGCTGAGTCAGTGTACTGCGTGCATGATGTGGGAGGTCAGGGACTCTGGTGTAGCTGGTTCGTATAACTGTGGAAAATGTGTACACGTTCAGCTTCTAACAGAGCATATTGCAGACTGAAGAAAGCGCTAGATGACCTCAGACTCATCCGAGAGAACGAGATCTTTCTGGACAGGACCTTCAGCGAGGTTATTACACCGAGCATACCAGAAGAGAGTAGAAGGGAGAAGACAATGAAGAAGGCAGAGCTGAGGCAAGTGCAAGAGACCCCAGAGAAGTGCCTGACAGGAACAGGTTGATTCTCTTCGAAAGCGTAGAGACAGACGTCACTGCCAGTCCGAGAGGTGGTCAGGTTTGCCAATCAGAAATTGGCGTGGAGGGAGAGTCGAGGAGTCAGACATCACACAGAGTCGTGGCAATAGGGGACTCCATAGTGAGAGACACTGAAAGGGGATTCTGTGGCAACAGGCGGGATTTGAGGATGGTGTGTTGTCTTCCTGGTGCCAGGATGAAGGACATCGCAGGAAATCCGCAGGTCAAAGGTGAAGAACCAGATGTGGTGGTGCATGTCGGCACAAATGACGAAGGGAAGAAGAGGAGGAACATTCTACAGCGGGACTCCGGGGAACTCGGGAGAAGGCTGGAAAGCAGGACAGCCAGGGTGGTTATCTCCGGTTTGCTTCTAGTTCCTTGGGCTGGAGAGGACAGGAACAGGGGGATAATGGACTACAGCGTCTGGCTGGGGAACTGGTGCAGCAAGTAAGGATTGAAATTCTTGGATCTCTGGAGTATGTTTAGCGGTAAGGATAAATTATACAAGAGGGACGGGTTGCACCTTAATAGGTGGGGGACCAGCATTCTGGCAGGTAAGTTTGCCACTGCAAAACAGCTGCTTTTAAACTAAATAACGGGGGGAAGGGGACAAACTGGAAGTTTAAGAAGGAAGTTAAAGGGAAAGTTAGAACAAGAGAAGTCAAGAAAGACAACGGAATCAATGGAGCAGAAAACTCTAAAAAGGATCATGCCGTAAGGTCAAGTGAAATAGAGATTGATAGGAAGGGTGAGGGGAGTAACAAATTAAAAATATTATATATGAATGCACGAAGCATTAGAAATAAGATGGATGAGCTTGAGGCTCATTTGGAAATTGGCAGTTACAACGCTGTGGGGATAACTGAGACGTGGCTTCAAGTGGACAGGGCCTGGGGAATGAATATTCAAGGCTATACGTGCTATCGTAAGGACAGACTGACTGGCAGAGGGGGTGGGGTGGCTCTGTTGGTCAGGAATGATATTCAGTCCCTTGCGCGAGGGTCCTAGAATCAGGGGATGTAGAGTCAGTATGGATAGAGCTGAGAAATTCTAAGGGTAGAAAGATCCTAATAGGAGTTATCTACAGGCCCCCAAACAATAGCCTGGATGAAGTGTGTAAGTTGAATAAGGAGCTGAAATTGGCCTGATGCAAAGATATTATTACAGTTGTTATGGGGGATTTCAACATGCAGGTAGACTGGGAATTTGTGGAGTGCCTTCAAGATGGATTCTTAGAACAGCTTGTGCTGGAGCGTACCAGGGAGAAAGCAATTCTGGATCTGGGGTTGTGCAACGAACCGGATTTGATCAGGGACCTCGAAGTAAAGGAACCATAAGGAGGTAGTGACCACAATACAATAAGCTTTAATCTGCAGTTTGAAAGGGAGAGGGCAGAATCGGAAGTGACAATATTTCAGTTGAATAAAGGGAACTATGGAGCTTTGAGGGAGGAACTGGCCAAAGTTCATTGGTGCAATACCCTAGCAGGGATGGCAGTGGAACAACAATGGCAGGTATTTCTGGATAAAATGCAGAAGATGCAGGATCAATTCATTCCAAAAAAGGAAGGAAGATCCTAAGGGGAGGCAGGGGTGGCCGTGGCTGATGAGGGAAGTTAACGACCATATAAAGACAAAAGGGAGCAAGTAGAAAAAGAACAATATAACAAAATGAGTGGGAAACCAGAGGACTGGGAAGCTTTTAAAGAACAACAGAGAATAACTAAAAAGGAAATATGCAAAGCAAAATAAGGTATGAAGGAGGATAGAAAAGACTTTTTTAGGTATGTGAAAAGAAAAAAAATGGTGAAGACTAAAATTGGGCCCTTGAAGACAGAAATGGGAATTTATTATGGGGAACAAAGAAATGGTAGAAGAGTTGAATTGGTATTTTAGATCTATCTTCACTGGGGAAGACACAAGCAATCTCTCAGAGGTAATAGTGGCTGAAGGACCTAAACTTAAGGGAATTTATATTCGGCAGGAAATAGTGTTGGAGAGACTGTTCGGTCTGAAGCCTGATAAGTCCCCGTGACCTGATGGTCTGCATCCCAGGGTACTGAAGGAGGTGGCTCTAGAAATCGTGGATGCATTGGTGATCATTTTCCAATGTTCTATAGATTCAGGATCAGTTCCTGCAGATTGGAGGGTGGCTAATGTTGTTCCCCTTTTTAAGAAAGGAGGGAGAGAGAAAACAGAAAATTATAGACCAGTTAGTCTGACCACAGTGGTGGGAAAAATGCTGGAGTCAATTATAAAGGACAAAATTACGACACATCTGGATAGCAGTAACAGGATAGGTCAGAGTCAGCATGGATTTGTGAAGGGGAAATCATGCTTGACTAATCTTCTGGAATTTTTTGAAGATGTAACTCAAGATGGACAAGGGAGATCCAGTGGATGTAATAAACCTGGACTTTCAGAAAGCCTTTCATAAAGTCCCACATAGGAGGTTAGTGAGCAAAATCAGGGCACATGGTACTAGGAGCAAAATATGACATGTATTGAAAATTGTTTGGCTGATAGGAAACAAAGAGTAGTGATAAACGGCTCCCTTTCGGAATGGCAGGCGGTGGTGACCAGTGGTGTGCCGTAGGGATCAGTGCTGGGACCACAGCTTTTTACAATGTGCATTAATGATATAGATGATGGTTTTAAAAGTAACATTAGCAAATTTGTTGATGACACAAAGCTAGGTGGCAGAGTGATATGTGAGGAGGATGTTAGGAGAATACAGAGTGACTTGGACAGGCTAGGTGAATGAACGGATGCATGGCAGATACAGTTTAATGTGGATAAATGTATGGTTATCCACTTTGGTGGCAAGAACAGGAGGCAGGTTACTACGGAAATGAGGTCAAGTTAAGTAAAGGGGCAGTACAACAAGATCTAGGTATTCTTGTACATCAGTCAATGAAAGCAAGCATGCAGGTACAGCAAGCAGTGAAGAAAGCTAATAGCATGCTGGCCTTGATAACAAGAAGAATTGAGTATAGAAGCAAAGAGGTCCTTCCACAGCTGTACAGGGCCCTGGTGAGATTGCACCTGAAATATTGTGCGCAGTTTTGGTCTCCAAATTTGAGGGAAGACATTCTGGCTATTGTGGGAGTGCAGCGTAGGTTCATGAGGTCAATTCCCGGAATGGCGGGACAATGTTACGCAGAAAGAATGGAGCGACTGGACTTGTATACGCTTGAGTTTAGAAAGCTGAGAGGGAATCTGATTGAGACGAATAAGATTACTAAAGGATTGGACACTCTGGAGGCTTGAAGCATGTTTCCACTGATGGGTGAGTCCTGAACCAGAGGACACAGTTTAAAAATAAGGGGTAGGCCACTTAGAACAGAGTTGAGGAGAAACTTCTTCACCCAGAGAGTGGTGGGTGTGTGGAATGCTCTGCCCCAGAAGGCTGTGGAGGCCAAGTCTCTGGATACTTTCAAGAAAGACTTGGATAGAGCTCTTAAGGATGGTGGTATCAAGGGTTATGGGGATAAGGCAGAAACAGGATACTGATTGAGGATGATCAGCCATGATCATAATGAATGGTGGTGCTAGCTCGAAGGGCAGAATGGCCTACTCCTGCACCTATTGTCTATTGTCTATTGTCGTAGGCTGAGGTTATATAAAATCATGAGGGACATGGACGGGGTAAATAGACAAAATCTTTTCCCTGGGATGGGTGAGTCCAAAACTAGAGGGTATAAGTTTCGGGTGAGAGCAGAAATATTTAAAAGGACTTACATACAGAGGGTGGTGTGTGTATGGAATGGAAGTGGCGGAGGCTGGTGCAATGGCAATAATTAAAGGGCATCTGGATGAGTATATGAATGGGAAGGGTTTAGAGGGATATAGACCAAATGCTGGCAAATGGGACTGGATTAATTTAAGATATTTGCTTGGCATGGACATGTTGGACTGAAGAGTGCTGTATATCTCTTTGACTCAATTACCCAATTATCTAAACATGAACCTAATTTGATTTCACTTCAATGCTAGTATATCCAGATGGTTTTGTAATTCCCTCCTCGGCCTAGAGTAATGATTATCAATATTTTCTTGAGCATGTTGGATGTTCATGGATCACAAAGTGGCATTTATGCAAGGAATTCTGAAATCCAACAAATTGAATCTTGATCAATTTTTCAACTTAAAGATCACCTGATCCTCTGGCCTTTGTTAAAATCAAAATCTGTTCATTTATTACTTTGATAAGGGTTTAAATACAGACATGTTAGGCAGGCTCATATGAACAGAAACCATGTGGATTTGTATCTTGAGAAATTGGTCTGTCTTTATGTTGCCCATCAAAAGAAGCCAAAGCCTTTTCAACAGGGCAAACGAGAGGGATTTAAATTGCATGCACATTTCCAAAATTATTTTTTATGTCTGGAAACTGAGTTGTCTGAGTTGATGTTACTCAGCAAACGAAGATTAAAATGCCTGCTCCAAAATAAGCAGAGCTGCTTATTGAAGCCAGTGGACGGAAAGCAGAGTTAACATTGCAAGTCCAATTCTGCAAAAGGGTCAAAATGTTAACTCCATGGGTCTGGCAGCATCGGTAGATAGTTTGCAGAGAGAAGTATCCAGCAATTTCTATTTGTGTTTCAGATTTCCAGCATCCACAGTTCTTTCTTTTATATTATTGAAAATAATGAACAGTCACTACTGTCCATTTGACTATCTCCTGTTTGCAATATTTAACTTATCCAGACCGTGTCATAATCCAATCTTTTAGCACCAAATGCAATGAGGAATTTCCTTGGGCATTCGGTACTGTCTCACAGGAACATAAAGGGACATTTTCCCATTTCAGGCATGCCACCTGACTTACTGTCTGTCTGGAATGTTGCATTAGTCCTTGAGAAAGTCAGTTACGCAGCACAGGGACAATGAAAGTTAGTTTTTCAAAAGTTTAAACGTGGACAACAGAGTTATTAACTGATAGTCACTGCCTTGTCATAGAGTCAGATATGTACCACGTGGAAGCAGACCCTTTGGTCCAACCCGTCCATACCGACCAAATATTCCAACCCAATCTAGTCCCACCTGCCAGCACCTGGCCCATATCCCTCCAAACCCTTCATATTCATATACCCATCCAAATGCCTTTTAAATGTTGCAATTGTACCAGCCTCTATCACATCCTTTGGCAGCTCATTCCATACATGTAAAACCCTCTGCACGAAAAAGTTGTCCTATCGGTCTCTTTTATATCTTTCCCCTCTCACTCTAAACCTATGTCCTCTAGTTCTGGACTCCCCCTCCCCAGGGAGAAGACTTTGTCTATTTAGCCTATCCCTGCCCCTCATCATTTTGTAAACACCTATAAGGTCACCCCTCAGCCTCTGATGCTCCAGGGAAAACAGACCCAGCCTGTTCAGTCTTCCCCTATAGCTCAAATCCTTCAACCCTGGCAACATCCTTGTAAATCTTTTCTGAACCCTTTCAGGTTTCACAACATCTTTCCAATAGGAAGAAGACGAGAACTGCACGCAATATTCCAACAGTGGCCTAACCAATGTCCTGTACAGCCGCAACATGACCTCCCAACTCGTGTACTCAGCATTCTGACCAATAAAGGAAAGCATACCAAATGCCGTTTTATCTACCTGTGACTCTACTTTCAAGGAGCTATGAATCTGCACTCCAAGGTCTCTTTGTTCAGCAACACTCCCTAGGTCCTTACCTCGGTGTATACGTCCTGCTAAGATTTGCTTACCCAAAATGCAGCACCTCGCATTTATCTGAATTAAACTCCATCTGCCACTTCTCAGCCCATTGGACCATCTGGTCAAGATCCTATTGTAATCCAAGGTAACCTTCTTCTCTGTCCACTACACCTCCAATTTTGGTGTCATCTGTAAACTTACAAAATATACCTCTTATGTTTACATTCAAATTATTCATTATAAATGAAGAAAAGTAGAGGACCCGCACCAATCCTTGTGGCACTCCACTGGTCACAGGTGTCCAGACTGAAAAACAACCCTCCACCACCACTCTCTGTCTTCTACCTTTGAGCCAGTTCTGTATCCAAATGGCTAGTTCTCCCTGTATCCTTGCTCTGCCCTCATCAATCCTATTTGTAGCTTCTTCAAAAAATTCAATCATGTTTGTGAGACATGATTTCCCACACACAAAGCCATGTTGACGATCCCTAATCAGTCCTTGCCTTTCCAAATACATGTACATCCTGTCCCTCAGGATTTCCTCCAACAATTTGCCCACCACCAATGTCAGCCTCACTTGTCTATAGCTCCCTGTCATGTCCTTACCACCCTTCTTAAACAGTGGCACCACGTTTGCCAACCTCCAGTCTTCCGGCACCTCACCTGTGACTATCGATGACACAAATATCTCAGCACGAGGCCCAGCAATCACTTCTCTAGCTTCCCACAGAGTTCTTGGGTACACCTGATCAGTTCCTGTGGATTTATCCATCTTTGTGTTTCAAGACATCCAGCACTTCCTCCTCTGTGGACATCTTTTTAAGATGTCACCATCTATTTTCCCACAGTCTGTTTTTAATGATCTTTTCCACAGTAAATACTGACACAAAATACTCATTTAGCATCTCCCACATTTTCTGGGGATCCACACAAAGGCCGCCTTGCTGATCTTTGAGGGGCTCTATTCTCTCCCTAGATACCCTTTTGTCCTTAATGTATTTGTAAAAACCCTTTGGAGTTTCCTTTATTCTATTTGCCAAAGCTATCTCAAGTCCCCTTTTTGCCCTCCTGATGTCCCTCTTAAGTATATTCCTACTGCCTTTACACTCAGCTAAGGAAGCAGTCGATCTATCCTGTCTCTACCTGTCATATGCTTCCTTCTTTTTCTTAACCAAACCCTCAACTTCTGAACTCATCCAGCATTCCCTATACCTACCAGCCTTTCCGTTCACCCTAACAAGAACATACTTCCTCTGGATTCTCGTCATCTCTGAAGGCTTCTCATTTTCCAGCCGTCCCTTTACCTGCGAACATCTGCCCCCAATCAGCGTTCAAAAGTTTTTGCCTATTACCATCAAAATTGGCCTTTCTCCAATTTTGAACTTCAATATTTAGGTCTATTCTTTTCCATCACTATTTTAAATCTAATAGAATTATGGTTGCTGGCTCCAAAGTGGTCCCCCACTGTCACCTCAGTCACCTGCCCTGCCTTATTCCCCAAGAGGAGGTCAGTCCTTCATAATCAAATAAAAATGGAAAGAACAGCAGAAACTGTAATTCAGAAAGGAAAACAGAAATTACTGGAAAAGCTCAGGAGGTCTGACAGCATCTGTGCAGAGAAATCTGGGTTCATGCTTTGAGTCTAGTGACCAGAAATCAAACTTTGGTCTCAAGAATTCTGTTTGTATATATATTGAATGTGACAATTTTGTCCCCGACCTAGAGTTCTGATCTCTGAAACCCTGCAGAGCAACTTGATGGAATGTGACTGTGATAGATTCATCACACATAATCATGGAGTTCTGACGCTCAATTGATACAAAGTTGCAATTTTCACAGACGACTTTGTCAAATCTATGTGTTTTCTGAGTCACATCCTTCATTTGCATTTCAGAGGATGGCTTTGAAATGGTTAAGTAAATAAAGATTGGATAATGCAGATTGCTGAGCTGGTTCAAGGATGAGCTGGTCATTCTGCCTTGAGTGTATCCGGATACTTGGGAAAAGGGGCAGTATATTTAGGCCTGACTCTATTGACTCTATGTGTGTCGATGGGGGTGATTGTGTCTGTTTGGGGGCAATAGCTGGATAGTTAAGGTAGAATTGCAGAGTCCAGTTGTTGGGAGTAATTAGAATGTGTGGGTACGTGTGTTTTCTGGTTTGTTCTGTGTTGGAGGATGGTTCTAACAGTCAAGGTGTTTGACAGGTTAATGAGGGGAGGGGAGAGGGTGAGGCTGAAAATAGTTGATCGATGATGTATGTTTGCAGTTTCAGCTGCCAGGGTTTGGAGGATCTGGAGGTTTGTGGGGCTGGATCTGGAGATTAACTCAGTCAATGCGTCACTGGGTATTCAGAAGGTAATGTGTGGGTTTGGATAGTAGTCACATGGACTAAGGAACAGAATGATCGATTGGAAAGGGGACTCAGTGTGTATGATGATGCTATCAGGAGCTTAATTACCCAAGAGGTGGTTGAATTCTAGATTTAGCAACAGCTACTTGGAAACTAACGAGGACTTTGCAATGTCTGTGACTGAAACTCAGTGCAGAAGGCAGAGGATTCTTTTGAAATGTCTAAATAAACCAAGGTAGGGTATCACAAGCTGGGGAGCTGGTACACAGGGGAAGTGGAAGTTAAGTCTTGGATGGTCTTGATGGTCAGGAAGAGGAGTCAACAGAGGCTCATGGGAATTTGAAACTTGCAAGTCATCGCACCAGGATTTCCATATGTATTTTGCTTACATGTCTAGTCTCTGGTGATCCAGGGATCATGATAGTTCCAAAATATCCCATATCACTGCCATCTGTGTTTCAAAGGTCAGCACAGAGAAAATATTCACCGTCCTGTGTCCTCAGCAAGATTTTATTGCTCACTGTACTAAGTATTTATTGTTGAAATAAAATAAATTCTAGAAACTGGTGTATCGTTCATTGCTGTTTTATCATGTTTAGAGGGATGGGCAGAAGAAACTCAAAGATGAAACATCATTGCAATCAATTTATTTTGTTTGTTTGCCTTCTGCTGAACCAATGGAAATGCATTATTTTCAATTGTAACTTGATTTGGCTTGGTAATTGGGCTTTAATTACACAACCCTGATATTAATTCCCAAAATTTGCACAGGCTTTAACTACTTTACTTGTTGCCACTTGAGTAGGATCTGGCCCTTGTACTATAACCTTGATCATGAACATCAGTCCTGAGCCACCAGGACCGAACTAGTGGGAGATTCTGTCATTGAGAAGAGACCTTACATTTTCATGAAAACTGAATATTGAACTCAAAATGTTAACTCTGTCTCTCTCTCTCTCCACAGATGCTGCAAATTTGCGGCATTCCCTCAGCACTTACTCTTTTTGCTTGTTTTAAATTGTCCCTCACGTGCACTCTCAACTCTCTTTATTGTTTAATTTTTTTTTAGATTACTTACAGTGTGGAAACAGGCCCTTCGGCCCAACAAGTCCACACCGACCCGCCGAAGCGCAATCCACCCATACCCCTACATTTACCCCTTACCTAACACTATGGGCAATTTAGCATGGCCAATTCACCTGACCCGCACATCTTTGTGACTGTGGGAGGAAACCGGAGCACCCGGAGGAAACCCACACAGACACGGGGAGAACGTGCAAACTCCAGACAGTCAGTTGCCTGAGTCGGGAATTGAACCCAGGTCCCTGGCGCTGTGAGGCAGCAATGCTAACCACTGTGCCACCGTGCCGCCCAAATACTCAGCCATCGAATACTTGTGAACAGTGTCCCCTAAGACACAGATATGAACGGCTTTATCTTCAGATCTGATGAAAGGCAAAAACTGTGAATGTTGGAAAGTGAAACAATCTTCAAAAATGCTGGAGAAACTCTTGGAAAGAGAAACAGAGTTCTGAGGCACAGTCACAATAGACTCAGTGTTAACTTGGTTTCTCTTGCCACAGATGTTACCCGAGCCTCTGAATTTCTCAGGCATTTTTTGAATTTGGTTCATTCAAATCTCCAGGTCCACCTGCATTTCTTTGTTTTCCTTTCTATTTGCAATATATTATAAAATATTTCAAAATACAAAATAAAATCCCATTTCCTATTCAAAAACTGCTGTCATTCAAAAAACAGAAAAACTCAGCAGGCCTGGCAGCATGTGTGGAGAGAAATCAGGAGTTAATGTTTTGGGTCCACTGATTCTTCCTCAGATCAAAGTCTGTCAATGATTTTTCTTACAAACTAGCACAATATAATGAATATCCATTAATATTCCAGGAGGCACATTCCACCTTTAAGTCATGGTTCCAGAAAGACATGCCCAGTTAATTATTAACTGCTTTCAAATAATTAGGACAAAACATATTTGTCACTAATTTGAAATCCCATACATTTTACACACTGTTCTGACGGACCCGCGGGGTCCCGTCTTTGCGAGTTCTTTTGGAAGGAGAGACCCACACTGGCAACTTTAGTTTGGCGCAGACTGTCGTTTATTCACAGAATCTTAACTGGGAAACGATACAACGAATTATCAAGCATGCATTCGTTGGAGAAGGCGTTCTGCCCCCCGTTCGGACTTGGCACAGTTATACTTCGCGCTGCCTGGAGTCCCCGGTCAGATTTTCCTTGTCCGCCTTCCTCATTGGTCCGTTCATCTGCGCGCGATGGGATCCGTCTTCCCATTGGCCGCATCGAGGTGCCTGTCCAGCTCCTGCTGTGCTTGACAATGGCACAGACGTCCTGGGGCCAGCGGTTCCGATCCTGTAATCAATAGTTCATTGTTTAGTGAATCAACTCTCATTACTATGTGTCTGACAGGCTAGTCGTTTTCCGTGATTTAATCAATAGTTTCAGCAAGTAAATTAACAGGTACTTTTATCAACTATGAGTTCCGATAGAGCAATTCACACTGTCTGACAGTTACAGGTTCCTTTATCAATCATGAGTTTCGATGGAACAATTGACACTGGCCTGGCAGTTACAGGCTCCATGATTTAATTAACAAAATGTATATCAATTGCGAGCTCCAGACAGGTAGTCATGCAGTTGCCAGCTTCAGCCCGCATGGCTGTTATTAACCGTTTCAGGGCTGGAACTAGAAGTCTCTGTTGCAGTAATAGTATTACCCTCCCTAGCCCTACATTAAACACCCTAGTAGTGTAATGACCCCAACAACACGCATACATTTTATGTCAGGTCTTTTGTAGCATTCCCCAGTTGAGGCGACCTGGAAATGCACCCAAGCTGTTACTGATGCCTCTTTCTCCAGATTACACTTGTTTACATCATTCAGCCATAACAAGGGGAGCCAAGCCATCATTACCTTCCCCCAGCTGTAAGGTGCCATAGCTTGTACCCATGTTGCTTTCAACATGCAAGCTGGAGAGTGGAAAGGTTTTCCCACTTCAACAATGTTTAACTTACAGGGAACCATCGATGCCAGAGTTTGGAGGATTGTTTCAGACCGTCTTGGAGCTGCCATGATGTTGATGTAGAAGACAAGTCCCAAGAACCTGCCTCCTTCCAAAGACCTTGGGCCACAGAAGAAGAGCTGCAGGGAATTAAATGAAAAATTCTCTAAATGTGGTTCATAACATAGTTATTTTTCTTGTTATTCTTTCCTGGGATGTGGCTTTTTTGGTAAGGCTGACAATTGTTTTCCATCCATTATTACCTTTGAACTGAGTGTCTTACTTGTCCATTTCAGATGTCAGTTAAGAGACAACGTAATTGCCATGGATCTGGAGTTTCACTAATAAACCGGTAATCTAAGAATGAACAATAGTTACATGGTCATCATCGGCTAGTTTTTAAATCCAGATTTTATTGAATTCATATTTCACAATCAGCTGTGGTAGTATTTGACACCATGATTTCCTGAAAAGCAGTTTAGATTAGATTACTTACAGTGTGAAAACAGGCCCTTCGGCCCCACAGGTCCACACTGACCCTCTGAAGAGCAACCAACCCAGACGCATTCCCCTACACTTACCCCTTCACCTAACACTATGGGCAATTTAGCATGGCCAATTCATCTAACCTGCACATTTTTGGACTGTGGGAGGAAACCGGAGCACCCGGAGGAAACCCACAGAGACACGGGGAGAATGTGCAAACTCCACGGAGACAGTTGCCTGAGGCAGGAATTGAACCTTGGCCTATGGCACTGTGAGGCAGCAGTGCTAACCACTGTGCCACCATGCCGCCTATTATTGCATAGTATGAGATTACTTACAGTGTGAAACAGGCCCTTCAGCCCACCCAGTCCACACCGACCCGCCGAAGCGCAACCCACCCAGACCCATTCTCCTACATTCCACCCCTCCACCTAACACCACGGGTAATTTAGAATGGCCAATTCATCTAACCTAGGTAAAAACAATAACTGCAGATTTTGGACTGTGGGAGGAAACCCACGCAGAAACAGGGAGAATGTGCAAACTCCACACATACAGTTGCCCAAGGCAGGAATTGAACCTGGGTCTCTGGTGTTGTGAGGCAACAATGCTAGCCACTGTGCCACATGCCACACAGGTTAGTGCTCAGGATGACCACATGACAATAATGCCAGAAGAAATAGGAACAGGAGTAGGCCCTTAAGCTCTTGATCCTGCTCCATCATTTAATAGGATCATGACTGATCCAGCATTCCTCACTTTCACCTTCCTGTGCTTTCCCTGGAAGCCTTGATTCCCTGACTGATCAAGAATCTATCTATCTCAGCCTTAAATATGCACAAAGACTCTGCCCCCACAGAGGCAGTGTGACAAGGACTTCCAAAGACTCAACCAGAAGAAATTCCTCCTCGTTTCGGTCTTAAACTGGCAACCCTTGATTCTGAGACCACGTTTTCTGGTCCTAGACTCCCCCATGACGAGAAACATCCTCCCAGCATTTCCCCTGTAAAACCCCTTAAGAATCCCATATTTTTCAGTTAGATCATCTATCGTTCTTTTACGTTCCTGTGAGGAGAGTCCCAACCTGTTTAGGCATTTGCTAATAAGACAATCCTTGCATTCTGGGGATAAGCCGAGTTGACCTTCTCTCGACTGCCTCCAATGAAATTTCCCCAAACAAAGGGATCAAAACTGCTCACATTACTCGAGACTGATAGAAGTTTATAAAATTAAGATAGGTATGGATAGAGTGAATGCTAGTTGTCTTTACCCAAGGTTGGACATTTATAGAATTGGGGGCACATTTTAAAGTGGAGGAAAGCGATTTAAAAAAGATGAGGAACTTTCTTTGTGCGTAGGATGGTTCACATGTGGGATGAAATTCCTTAGAAAAGGGAGGATGTGGGTACAATTACAAGGTTTAAAAGACATTTGGATAAGTACATAAGTGGAAAAGGGTTGGAGGGCTATGGGTCAGGAGCTAGTTTAGTTTGGGATTATGTTTGGCAAGGCTTTGTTGGACTGGGGGGTCTGTTTCCGTGTTGTATGACTCTATGTGATCTCACCAGTACCTTTGTCAGTTGCAGTAAATCTTCCCTCCTCTTATACTCCAACCTCCTTTAAAAAAGTGTCTATGAATGTTCTCAAGGTGCTCGTGTGTCCCTGAGGCTACTGCAAAATGAAGATACAATACTGCCCATGCTTCCTTCAGGGCCATAATTGAATAATCATAAATCAGCCACTTCAAGATGAGTTGGAAGCTCCAGTGGGGTGTTGCAATATAGATCAGAAATGGTGCACCGTGCCTTTCTCAAGTGCAGTTGACAAACCGGATTTGGACTGTCAGCAGAGGAAATAGGGGATAGACAGCAATCTTCTGAGAGTGAAAATGAAGATAAAGGCAAGGGCATTGAACAGGGTGAACATACATGAGAGAAGACATACCTACGTTATATGGTAATGCACTGTCAAAAACAAGATAACAGAAAGAACCAAATTGCAACACACTTCTGGGATGAATAAATTAGATTTAGACTTCCTAATGCATAATTGTTTTTGGTTATATGGTAGCATCCATGTTTAGGGCAAAATATATGTGGACCAAGTTATTTTTGTAATCACTCAACATTCCTGTTGTTGAGTAAATGTTTTCTTTATCATATCAATGTATGTTTGGTGAAGGTAAAAGGAAAGTCCACAATAGTCTGAGTAGACCATGGGTTGGTCTCAACACAGAGAGATGTGTATGCTCAGTTTGTATTGTCTACACATCATTGATCCTGAAAACTGTTGAGGGGATAGCAGCAGTCAGTGAGGAAGGACACTAACATAGTTTGCTGCTAAAGTTCAGTGGTTTTATAGCCTGCAGTCAAAATACGTAATTCAGTATAATGTCATCTCTCATAATAATAATTTAAGAGGATTCCTGAGGCATTTTATAAGAATGATCCCAGGAATGAAAGGCTTGTCACATGAGGACCAGTTGAAGACTCTGGGTCTGGATTCAATAGAATTCAGGAGAGCGAGGGAGATCTGATTGAAACTTACACAATACTGGCAAGCACGGAAGATTAGACAGATCCTGGTTTGTGTGTCCAGCCATCCACGAAATTAGCAGGATAGGCAGATAAGGGAATTAAGAAGGGTCAAAGCCGCTGAATACATGAGCAGGGAGGTGTCATGTTGGAGCTTTACAGGATTTTGGTGAGGCCACAGCTGGACTACTGTGTGCAGTTCTGGTCGCCACATTATATGAAGGATGTGATTATACTGGAGGGGGTGCAAAGGAGATCCACCAGGATGATGCCTTGGATAGAGCTGGACATTATGGGTAATTCAGCATGGCCAATCCACTTAACTTGAACATCTTTGAACTGTGGAAGGAAATCGGATCACCCGAAGGTTACCCATGCAGACAACATGCAAAACTCCACACAGTCACCAAGGCTGGAATCAAACTCTAGTTCCTGGCACTGTGCTATTGCAATGCTCACCTCTGAGCCAGTCTCGGACAGCGGAAATGTTTTTTTGGATTCATAACAACTTGCTGTGCTAAGATTCACTGCTGCGTTATGAACGGTCGCATCACCATAATTCCAATTTCTCATCAGAGAGAGAGATGACAGGTCGTGAAGTTTGATTTAATTTGATTTATTATTGTCACTTTTTTCAAATTAATTCGTGGGCACCGTTGGCCAGGCCAATATTTATTGGCTATCCCTAACAGCCCAGAGGCCAGTTAAGAGTCACAGTACAAAAAGGTAACCACATTCCCGTCTCCTGGTTCTCTTCATCCAAGGGTTCCACCCCTCCCCACATTGCTGTGGGCTCGATGGCAGGTTCTTTCCTGAAAGAGCATCTCAGCCCAGGATGGGGCGTGATTATTAGGCTTGGCTGGCTCTGTGTTCTCTCTGGTTGTAGTTCTCCGATCCAGACTGCACACCATCGTAATCTTCTCGTTTACTTCACCCGGGCAACACTGGTCCAGGAACAGCTGGAGGGAAGCAGAAACCAAAGATTAAGCAAAGATTTCATGTGGCCGTTTGGGCCATCGCTTCATGTTTCCACAATGTCTTTGTCGCAGCCAAGCTCAAGTGGGTCACCTATGCTGGCTGGAGCAGAGTTCAGGCAGATCTCAACTGTATGAAGGAGCAGCTGGAGAGCAGCTGGAAGGGGCTGCAGAATAAATGGGGGTGTGGGGCTGGGGAAAGATGGGTGAGATGGCAATAGGTGGATGCGGGTTGGAGGTGGCTGTACTTGGTCAGTGGGTGGGGAGGAGTAGATGAGTGGAAAGGAAGATGGTCAGGTGAAAGGGATGGGGTGGAAAGAGAGGGCTGGGCCTGGGATGAGGAGGGATATAGGGATATAGACTGGTTACGAGAGTATACAGGAATGTAGGTAGGTTAAGAGTGTAGGAAAAAGTGAGGACTGCAGATGCTGGAGATCAGAATGTGGTGCTGGAAAAGCACAGCAGGTCAAACAGCATCTGAGGAGCAGGAGTATCAACGTTTTGGGCATAAGAACTTCATCAAGAATGAGGCTTGTGGACCAGGGGGCTGAGAGATAAGTGGGAGGGGTGTGGGGCTGGGGGGATGGTTGCTGGGAATGTGATAGGTCGATGAAGGTAAGGGGAGGCAGGTGATAGGTCAGAGAGGAGGGTGGAGTGGATAGGTGGGAAAGAAGATGGGCAGGTCAGGAGGGCTGTGGCGAATTGGTGGCTTGGGACTGCGATAAGTTGAGGTGGGGAAAATATGGTTGCAGGGTTCCAAGGTGGAATATCCAGGCTTTGGCTGGTAAGGATTTGGTGATGGAGGATGCCCAGGACCTGCATGTCCTTGGTGGGGTGGGTGGGGGAGTCGGTGGGGTAGTTGATATGGGTGTCCCAGAGATGTTCTCTGAAACAATCCGCAAATAAGAGTTTTGTCTCCCCGATATAGAGGAGACCACATCAAGTGTAACAGATGCAGTGGTGGAGGTAAATTTCTGTCATATGTGGAAGGATCATTTGGAGCCTTGGACAGAAGTGGGGGGGAGGTGTGGGCGCAGGTTTTGCACTCCTTTCAGTGGCAAGGGAAGGTGCCGAGAGTGGAAGTTGGTTGGTGGGGTACATGGATCTGACAAGGGAATTGGGAAGGGAATAGTCTCTCCAAAATGCAGATAGAGTTCCAAGCGAAATATTTCCCTCATGGTGCGGCCTGTTTGTAAGTGGCAAAAGTGGTGGGGTAGAAGGTGAGGACTGAGGGGTTCTGTCCCTGTTGCATTGGGAGGGGTGTGGTTCAAGGTGAAGGTACAGGAAATGGAGCAGATGCACCAGGAGGTCATTGTCAACCATGTGGGAGAGGAAATTGTGGTCTTTGAGGAAGGAGGCCATCTGGGATGTTCTGTGGTGGAATTGGTACTCCTGGGAACAGATACAGCAGAGGCAGAGAAATTGGGATAAGGAATAGTATTTTTACAGGGGGCAAGGTGGGAGGAGGTGTATTTCAGCTCCCTCAAGAGCCAGCTCTCCAAGTGACCAGGATGTCTGCCTCTCCTGTTTTTTTGACACTAGTCCTGTTTTATTTTTCTTTTTTGTCTCCTCTTCTCTTAAAAGAGTAGAGTCCTTCTCTTCACACACATCGGGCCAGCTCTCTCAGATTTAGCTCTCAGAGTGAACAATATCTCTAACACTCTTGCTTTTTTTTCTTTTTTAACATTTCCCCCACACTACTGCCTAACTGCGGTAGTGCTTATTATTTCTTTTTCCCAGCACCTATGTTGTGTGTGTGCAGGTGTGAGACACATTGAAAAACACAAAGTGTACAAATCTTTATTCAATTTCCAGCACAGAAACATGCCTTTTGGTCCAACTCATCCGCGCCAACCAGGTATCCTAATTGGAACGAGTCCCATTATCCTGAGTTTGGTCCACATCCTTCTAAACTTGTCCTTTTTATATCGTCTGTTAAATCTTGTAATTGTACCCACTATAACAATTCTTTTGGCAACTTGCTCCATCTTTGCACCACCCTCAGGTCCCTGTTAAATATTTCTTGCCTCACCATGGTGGGAAAGAATGTCCTCTTTATCACATCATTTCACATGAGCCTCTTCTACTCCAGCTGTTACAATTTTACTTCATCGATATTTGGCAATGCATATGAATGAATGAGAGGAAGGAAGCGAGTGTATTGCAGTGAAATTTACAACAACACAAAAAATAAGTCGAAAGACAGGGTGAGAGGGGGATACAAACAGTTTGAAGAGAGATTTTGATTTGATTTGACTTAGACTTCATAGAATCGTACGGAATGGAAACACAGTCCATTCTAAAATCATCAAATCCCATTTCCCAGCGTTTGTCTCATTTCTCTGTAAACCATTTCTATTCATATACCCATCCAGATGTCTTTTAAATGTTGCAATTATACCAACCTCCACCACTTCCTTTGGCAGCTCAGTCCACACACACACCACCTTCTTTGTGCAAACTTTCCCCCTTAGTTCCTTTTATATCGTTCCCCTCTCACCCAAAACCTATGCGCTTTAGTTTTGAACTCCCCCACCCCTGGGAAAGGATCTTGTCTATCTATTCTATCCAAGCCCCTCATGATTTTATAAACCTCTATAAGATCACCTCTCAACCTCTGACGCTCCAAGGAAATAGCCCCAGCCTATTCAGCATCTCCCTATAGCTCAAACCCTTCAACTCTGGCAACATCCTTGTAAATCTTTTCTGAACCTTTTCAAGTTTCACAACATTCTTCCTGTAGCAAGGAGACCAGAATTGCATGCTGTATTCCAAAAGTTGCCAAACCAATGTCCTGTTCAGCCACAGCGTGATCTCCCAACTCCTATCCACAATGCATCGACCAAAAGTGGCAAGAGTAGCAAACGCCTTCTTCACTAACCTGACTATCTGCAACTCTATTTTCAAGAAACTATGAACCTGCACTCCAAGATCTCTTGATCTCCCCAGACTTTACCATGAAGTGTATTATTTCTGCCCTGATTTGCCTTTCCAAAATGGAGCACCTCACATTTATCAACATTAAACTCCATCTGTCACTCCTCGGCCTATTAGCCCATCTGATCAAGATCCCATTGTACCCTAAGGTTGACTTGGTATATTACTCTGGATGTAGGTTTGTTCACTGAGCTAGGAGGTTCATTTTCAGACTTTTCGTTTCCATACTAGGTAACAATTTTCAGTGAATCTGTGCTACAAATCTTCTCAAACCTTGCTGATATATTACTGTCATGTATATCGAGTTACAGTAAAAAATTATGTCTTATATGCTTTACAGGCAGACATTGATAGGTTAAGGTGGCAAAAATGTTGCAAAAATAGAGTGCAATGTGGGAAAATGTGAAGTTGTTCATTTGGAAGGGAAATCAAAAGAATAGAATGTTATTTAAATGCAGAAAGCTGCAGAAAGCTGCAACACAAAGGGACTTGGAGGAACTTGTGAATGAAACATGGAAAGCTTGCACACGGGGGCAGCAAGTAATTGGGAAGATAATGGAATGTTGGACGAAAACAGAAATTTCTGGAGAAATTCAGCAGGTCGGATAGCATTCGTGGAGAGAAAACAGAGTCAACGTTTTGAGTCTGGTGATCCTTCTTCAGAACTGAAGTGGAATGTTTGCCCTTATTTGAAGGAGGGTTGGAGTATAAAAGTCAGGAAGTCTTACTGCAACTGTACAAGGTGCTTGTGAGACCACATGTAGAGTACTGTGAGCAGTTTTGGTCACCTTATTTAAGAAAACATGTTGTTTCATTGGAGGAAATTAAGAGAATGTTCACTAGGATGGCCCCCATTATGGAGGGATTGTCTTAAAAACTAAAAGCGAAACAGGATTCTACCCACTGGAGTTTAGAAGAATGAGAGGTGACCTCATTGAAACGGACAGGATTAAGGGACTTAACAGGGTTAATGCTGAAAGGATGTTTCTCGTCATGGGAGAGTCCAGGACCGGGGGGATTGTCTCAGCATAAAGGGGCACCAGTTTAAGACTGAGATGAGATGGAATTTCCTCTCTCAGAAGGTTGTGAACCTTTGGAATTCCATGCCACAGAGATTTGTCCTTGTATATAGTTAAGGCTCAGATGGATAGATTCTTGGTCAGTCGGGGAATTAAGGGTTACGGGGATAGGGCACGAACATGGATGTGAGGAATGTTGAAGCAGACATGGTCACAGTGGAGCTGGCTTGAGGGACCAAATGGCAGACTCCTGTCCCGACTTCCTAATGGTCTGGCATATATCATGGTCTTGATGAACCTGTTCAAAGATGTAATGGCACAACTGTGGAGCAGAAAGGACTTGAACCTGGGTCTCCGAGGCTCACACCGCATGGATCCTAGTTTACTTTATATCATGCCCTTGACATTGATGCTGGTAGTTATGGCTGCAATTCACATCAACCTACCTTAGATCGAATTAATGAAGCGAAGCCAGTGCAGGTTTGCAAAAGATAAGATTCCAACTTTCTTGGGAGATATGGATCCTTGGTTACCCGGGGGGAGATAGGTTATCAAGACTATGCAAAAATGCGGGTGGTGGAACAGGTTCAAAAGGGCCAATGGCCTACTCTTGCTCCTTGTATGTATGGGATCAGGTCTCTCATTTTTTATCCAACTTACATTGATGAAGTAGCTGAGAATTTGAATGCAGAGAATGTTGTCTGAACTGGATTAAATGAAGTGTTTCACTAGGCACTAGATAAAGAGGCTGGATAACAAAATTGACAACACAAGCCCTGATTCATGGATCTTGTTTTGAACGGGAGATTGGTAGGTAGGAATGCTCCACACAACTGGGACATATATACATCAAGACCCGGAGCAGAAGAAGATGATTTAGCCCTACATCAGGCACACCATGCTATATGATCATGGCTAATCTTCTATCTCAGTGCTATATGACCACTTTTTCCTGATGCCTTTGAAATCTAAACATTTGTCAATTGCATTCTTGGATATATTGAATGAATCATACTCCACAGCTTCCTGTGGTACAGAATTCCATAACTTCACTTTCCTGTAATTTAAGAAATGTTTCCACATCACAGCCCTAAATAGATGACTGCTTTTATTCAATATGTCACCGATATCAATCTTGGAGCATGTGGCAAAATGCCAATATTCGGGGCAATGAGAAACCTGGAGGATTGGCAAATGGTGAGGATGATGTGAATTGTCCAGAGCCATCAGAATGAACAAACAACATCCAGTCAGAGATGAATACAGAAGAGTGTAAGGTGATATGCTGTGGGAGAGGGGATGTGGAGAGGTAATAGAAATGTAATGATACAATTATAGAGTGCACAGGATTAGAGGGATCTGACGATAAACAATCATCAACATTTGAAGGTGGAGAAGGCCTTAAGAGGGTAGAAAGCATAAGGATTCATAAATAGAGGCATTGATGCCAATAAATGACTGAGTTATGCTGTATGTAGAATTGGTTTAACCCCAGTTGGATTGTTGTGGTCATTTCTGGTCACTACGAAACGATGTGAGGGCCCTCAGGACAGGAAGAAGAGGAGATTTCACAGAATGGTGCCAGGGTTTATGTTGGAAAGGTCAACGATGTTCCCATTGGAACAAAGAAAATTGGGGTGAGGTTTATTCAATGGGTGCAGGGTTAGCACTAGGTAATGAAGAAAAGGGAATACACTTAACTTCACTGATTGTACAAGTGCAATGGAATGCAAATGTAAGATTTTGGGTAGAGGCATGATGGGGAGATCTGAGGAATTGAAACACAAGTGAAGCCTAAACTTCATTTGTATGAGATGATAGCAAGTTCCAATGTAAGCTGGATAAAAAATAAAAGACCTGATCCCATACATACAAGGAACAAGCACATTCTCCCCGCGTCTGTGTGGGTTTCCTCCGGGTGCTCTGGCTTCCTGCCACAGCCCAAAGATGTGCAGGTTAGGTGAATTGTCATGCTAAATTGCCCATAGTGTTAGGTGCATTAGTCAGGGGTAAATATAGAGTAGGGTAATGGGTGTGGGTGGGTTGCTCTTCAGAGGATCGGTGTAGACTTGTTGGGCCAAATGCCTTGTTTCCATACTATAGAGAATCTAACGTGCGGTGTCCTTCACTCTGAGGCAGAAGCTTTGGATTCAAGTCCTCCTCCAGGCGTTGATGGTTATAGAAAGGTGCCTTCATTGCTGTTGTGAGACACCCAGGATATGTGCCAAGTGCTGCAAAATGGCATAAGAATAGCTCAGAGCCTGTCTTTTTGAACAGTGCAAACACGATGGGCTGAAGGGCAACTTATTATTTTCGTGCTCTAAACCTCAATAACTTGAGTCATAGCATCATACAGCATGGAATAGACCCTTCAATCCAATCTCTCAGTCCTGACCGGTCATCCCAATTGACCTAGTCCCATTTGCCAGCTTTTGACGCATATCTCTCTAACTGATTCCTATTTATGAATACATCTAGTTGCTTTTTAAATATTGTAATTGTACCAGCCGCCTCCACCTCCTCTTGGGAGCTCATTCCAGGCACACATCACCCACTGTGTGAAAAAGTTATGTCAGGTCTTTCTCCTCTCACCTTAAACCTATGTCCCCTAGTTTTGGACTCCCCCACCCTTGGGAAAAGACCTTTGGCTACACAGCTGACATGGAAGGAATCAAAATGGGGCAAGAACAGAAAAGGAGGTCAGCTAAACAATTCTGAGCAGGAACAGAAAAGTGCAGCCAAGCAGGCTTGAAATCAAAATGTAATTAGTGAAAGGGGAATGCCGATTTCTGTATAAAAGTGTGATTGCAACTGTCTGTTTCAGACTCTCCAGGCAAGGTTGGTCTTTGACCCGGCTGGTTGAGTTTTCTTGCATGTATGTGATAAAGTAAGCTGTGCAAAGTGTACTATCGTCTGGCTGATCATTTCAACAACTATCCATGCCCCTCCTGATTTTCTGAACTTCTGTAAAGATACCCCTCAGTGTCCGACACACCAGGGAAAATAGCCCCAACCAATTCAACCTCTTACTGTAGCTCAAACCCTCCAGTCTCAATAACATCCTGGTACATCTTTTCTGTACCCTCTCAAGTTTAACAACATCTTTTCTATAAAAGGGCGTCCAAAATTGTATGCAGTATTTTAAACGTGGCCTCTTCAATGTCCTCTACAGACAATAGATTATCGGTGTAGGAGTAGGCCATTCGGCCCTTCGAGCCAGCACCACCATTTATTATGATCATGGCTGGTCATCCACAGTAAGTATCCTGTTCCTGCCTTATCCCCATAACCCTTGATTCCACTATCTTTAAGAGCTTTATCCGTCTCTGTTACAGCTGCAACATTACATCCCATCTCCTATACTCAATGCACTGACCAATGAAGGTAAAGATATCAAACACCTACTTCACCACCTTGTTTATCTGCAATGCAACTTTCAAAGAACTATAACCCTGCACACGGTATCCTTTTCTCTGAGGCAAAAGCTCTGTGTTCAAGTCCCACTCCAGGAGTTGATGGCTACAGGAAGGTGTCTCCATTGCACCAGTGAGTCTTGCAAGGCGATGTGCCAAGTGCTGGAAAATGAGACTGAAATAGCAAGGGGCCTGTTTTTGGCCAGCGCAGACATGATGGGCTAAAGGATCTTTTATTTTTCCCATGCTGTCAACCTTTATGACCAGAGGGCACAACATGAAGCGTATTTTGGGAACCAGATACACTGGGAAAGCTTGAGGATGATTTTTACATTTGCTCAGCAAATGAGAATTGAGAGATGGTTTGGGACGCAGGGATATGGGGAAAAAGCAGGAGACCAGCACTAGGTAATATGAGTTAGAAAGGTTTGAGGGGCTGAATGGCCTTTTTCTCTGCTGTAAGGTGTGTGCAACTGAGAGAAGGAGTGTGTGTGTGTGTGCGTGTGTGTGTGTGTGTGTGGAACTTGCTGGTGCATGGGACAAGGGGAGCATAGAGGTGTTGGGGAAGGAAAAAGCTGTTGGTGAAGTTGAAAAGCTATCATTTCTACTTTCTCACGTCTCTCATTCTATCTTGAGCTTG